>NW_024610351.1:0-161920 GCF_016920785.2 Ixodes scapularis | reverse complement strand
GAGAGAGAAAACACTGGCTAGGTGGCGCAAGTCGGCGCCCGATTCAAAGGGCTTCAGCAACATCCATCCAATCCACTCATCCATTGGGTCTATTGCTTTTATTGGTGCGCCACGGAATAGGACTGCTTTACATCTTTCTAACGCTGTTTGTCTGAAGAAAAAAAATGGCGAGTCACACTGGGTTATGAACGCATGCGCCGCGTCTGATACTGCTCTCGGAAGAGGGCTTAGTGGGCGTGCTGTGAACGCATCCCCAAGTCCAGCAGACAAGGATGGCGGCACGCAGAAGGCCATTCTCTGAATTGTCCTCCGAGGTACCGACAGCTTAACAAAGTGCACGGCGTGGTGCGTCCCCGAGCATAGCATTATCGCTCCTCAGCCAATGAGAGTGCAGCCTTGCTCGATAAGCACGCCAAAGCAGGGGGGGGGGGGGGGGGGGGGGGGGGGGGAGGAAGGAGGGAAAGGGAACGCGGCGCAAAGCGGAGGCTGCCATATTAAAACCGCTTACGTTGCCAGCATAGGTTTTGCAGCGAAGAAGTTGCTGCCATATACGGCGGACTGAGTTTTACTTTCTTTTTGTTTTTGGAAAGAGAATGTATTGTTGTGTTACATAAGTCCTCCTGCATACAGACAACGAAGTTTAATTATATTTGTCTTGTTTACTTAGTTTGAAAACCCTAAAAACGGGGGTTTTTTGACGACTTGTTGCTTTCCAATCATTTTGGAGTACGCAAGGCAGTTATATCTCGTTGTTCTGGTTTCGGTTACGAAAGCAAGGCAAAACGCTCGTAGTTCCCGCCCTCAGTACACGTTGGGGACCTTCCACACTTTGACACCGGATAACTGGATGAACATGAATTTACATTTACTTCAGAGGTCACTTTTCGCCGCTTCCTCATCGTCGAGAGCAACAGCCTACAGCCACTACAACAGCCCAAGTGCACTCAGTGGCCGATGCGGGCGACGCGAGCTTCTGTCAACCCAGGGGGTGTGGACCCAGAAGGGGGGGGGGGGGGGGGGGGAGGGGGGGAGGGGGGGAGGGGGGTGGCCGCTCCCCCCTCCAAACATTCGACCCCCCCCCCCACTGCCCCCTTCTCGGGAGAGCGATTTGACATGGGTGGATCCCCGCCGAAATAAAACCGACTATGACTAGAAGGGGTCCGGTACTCGAGGACGAGGGTTCGAAAATAGGGTAGGTCGCACCCGAGCAGGCAAACGTGTGTGTACTCTGAACTTGGGAGAAGAAAACACCCCGTCGCTTCGACCGAGACTGAATTCCCGCTGCGGCGGTTTTCAAAGCACGGGCTCAGAACCCAAAAGTCGGCGCAGCGGGCGCACATCTAGGGGCCGTCGGCGCAATGGGGGTTCTGCGGCGGTTCTAACAAAAGGCGCAACCGGAGTCCCTATTTATCTTGCTTTAGATTTTCCCTCCCCCCCCCCCCCCCCCCCCCCCCAAAACCCCCACCCCAAAAAAAAATAAAATAATAAAATAAAATAAACGGAGTTCTGGATTTGCTCTTGGGTCAACCGGTTAGCCCATCTAAACCGTGAACGTTCCAGCTCTTCGTCATGACACGGTGTTGCAGAGAGCAGGGTAAAATACAACTATACTCTGTTTCACCCTTATGATGTACCGCAGTTAAAGGTACAAGCGCGAGCACATTGCTCCAGGGCACATCTCGGCGGCACAAGCTCCCGTGCAGCTCCCAACGCTATGAGCTCCGCGCTTCTTAGCTTTCTCTGCGGTGCAACATAAGGTGAAACGGAGTACATACGGACCCACCGAATCAAATGCACTGTTATCGTAAATCTTGGCATGTGATGGCGCCTTTGCAGATCATCTTATTCGTTTTGCTGGAGAGACGCAACCGACGGGCATAACAAAATCGTTTGCGTATTCCGCATACCTCGCGAAAGCACTTGCCGCTCATTCGCGCGCACTTGTGGATCTTTACACAACCGCGTTCGTAACCGCTTTGCGAACGCGGATCCGCTTCCAGTGTGAATGAGCGGTTACCCAGTCACCTTGCGAAAAGCGCGAAACACGGAGTCCGCACCGCCCTGACTTACCAGTCTTTTACCTGCTTTAGAGCAGTTTGTACCTGTTAGTATAGGCATGTCTAATGAAACTGCAACTTGAAACTAGGAGCAATGCCAGAGAGAAAAGAGACAAAGTTGGGAAAGCATGCTCGCTCTCCCCAATTTCTGAACTCTCAAGTGATTGTAGCATAATAAATTCACGAACACCTCTTTCCAAAATGAAGAAAAAAGCTATGTTCACTACGTAAAAGATGGTCTCAGTTCATGCATCCGTAGGCAGGTAGGAAAAGTTGCCCTAATTTATTCACACCGCATGTTAAGCGCAGCAAACTCACACGAGAGTTACGAGAAAATATCGGTGGTGACTTAAGTTTCCCTGAAATTCTGTATGACCGGTCGTTTGCAGGACCGAATCATCTACTCGGGCGGTGTGCGTCGCTGTGCAAACGCCAACAACACGAAGCATAAAAATAGCAGGTCTAGGACAATAATCCGGAGTTTACTGTTGAATTAAAACGACGCAATCTTGTTGAAAACGCCCGAAGCTTTTTACTCAAAGTATGCGTCGAGAATCTCCCACATTTTGAAACGGAACGAAGGAAGATTTACTTTTAAAAGCGCTCGCTGCGTCCTCCCGGACCAGCTGGACCGGATCAGCTGACGACGACGGGGCTGAACCCGTTGAATTTCAACCCCACAATAACCAATTTGCGCTTCGTATTAGTATGGGCTTTTACCTCCAAGCACCGCACCACACACCACGAACGTTTCAACTCTTTGTCGCATCGCCGTGTTGCACCAAACCTATCTCTATGCACAAAACAGAACAAGATCACCGAAGTCGACGGAGCGCTGTCGTGAACCTTGGCTTGTGGTTGCGCACTCGTGAACCCTGTCACTCCCTTCGCTTTCAATGCTCACACGACGATTACGAATGATACTTTCCGTCTTCCGGGACCATCACAGGGGCACTTCTCCGGTCACGTCTTCGCTACATGTGCTCGCAAACCGCGTCGCTACATGTGCTCGCAAACCGCGTCAAACCAAAACAACACCGCCGCCTTGTTGAACGTGCGTTGTCGCTAGATTTTCTCCGACCAAACAAAAACAACGAAAGCAAACCGGCTCTAGCTTCCAGCGTACATCGGCGCCGCGCCGTGGCCAGATTTTCTCCGTCAGCTCTAACATAAAGATGACCTACAGATGCAGCAACACTGGTATCAAGTTTTAACATGGCGGCCCCCACGGAGCGCCGTAAATTCTGAGGAGGGTGCATTGGAAGCGGCGGCACCTTCCCCCCCCCCCCCCCCCCCTGCGCCAACGAGCCAATCACGATGCGAGAAGCGTGATCCTGATAAACCACGCCCCTGCATTTCTGCCCCTGCATTTCTGCCCCTGAATTTCTGCCCCGGCATATAAATTAAATAAACAAAATTCTTACGCGGCGTGAGCCACTTCTCGGCCAGGTTAACGGTCGCCACAATACGTGGCTTGCACGCGAGGCCATTGCCTAGTGCTGGTTATAATTATAGGTTATAATTATGGGTCGTTCATACATGTCCTTGCCAAAAAAACGGATTCGGGGTGTGAAATGTACGTTGCGGAAGGTACTCGCTCAGTAGCAAGGCCATCGCAATGGACGCGGATTTCACGTCAACGTAAGTCATATATAAAGAGTATTCACTGGCGGGTGGCCATAGCTGTGTGCTCGACTGCTGAGTGCGTGCTCACGGCGGGCTTCCACAGTTCTTTTGCGACGTGCATTCCGCACCATGAAGATTGCCGGTCTTAGCAGCCTACTAATGGGAGCTCGTTCTGAGCATGCGCTCTAAGCATCGCCTTCAAATACGTCGACAGGCGAATACCTCCTGTAGCGAAGTCTGGGTGACGACGCCCAATACTTTTTGAAAGTTTTGGCGTGGCGTAGAGTGACACATACCAGGGTGTTTCTGACTTCGTCCACGCCCACGTTGTCCGAGAACTCCGGCTCGTCCCAGGTCACGAACACTCCGTCCAGCGTCGTGGCCGAAGCGGACACTGTGTCCGGACATTTTTCGACTTTCGGAGGCTCCTTGTCTGAATAAGAGAGAAAGAAAGAGCGAGATGTTAATCGTTTAGCTGCGGCGCTTGGAACGCACCTTCGACGGTGCTTAGCGTCCTATCCCGCCCATGCATCAAAAGTGGTCCCAAAGTGGCAACAAATGACGTCACAGAAGCCGGCGTGCGACGCAGTCGGATGTTGCAATCCTGGCGGTTGACGCTAAAAGTTCCGGCAAAACGTACGAGCGAACGCGAGTGTCGCTGTTATTGCGGCTTCCAAATTCCTCTACGATGAGCCTTCCGTGGACTGTCAAATCGGAGAGCGACCTGCAGCAGAGCAAGCTTCTGTCAGGTCCACCACCGCAGCTGTTACACCGCCAGGGTCGCGGTCGGCGACAGCGTTACACTTCTATGACGTCATCAGGCGGAAATCGAGGAATCGATTTTAAGACGCGGTAAACACCTCTCGGAGACGCGTTCCTGGCGTTTGGAGGAATTTTTCAATGCAAATAAGACAGCCGCAAAAATATAAGTGGGCTTCCTCATGAGATGAAGCGCAACGCGTGTTCTTTTGGGCGACTGGTGTGCCGTTGAGAAAACCCGACTGGTAGGGGCATCAATCCTGGGAGCTTACCAAGACTACAGGAGCATTTTGCCAACGCAGCTAACCTAGAGTTAGCCGTCAATAAAAAAATAATGATAAAAATGCTTAGATGTCAGCAGATTTACCACTACTTTCAATCGTACCCAAGGTTGGTCTTTGACCGTTTCATAGTCGGTTGTTAAGGATGTGGAATATTGTAAGGGACATCGATAGTCTCAATGGAGGTTTTGCAAACCGGCGATCGACGAATCAACTCGCGAATGTGGCCTCGTACGTTGCAAGCGGCATGGGCCAGTTCATCGATTCTCAAAATACCTTGGACCTGAAGGAACCGCATACCGTCCTCTACGAAGGTTATACCGCCAGAAGAGCTGGCGCGCATAACGGTCTAAATATGCCTTGCACGTCTACTCATGCAAGCGACGAAGAACTGTGGTCTACAGAATTCAATGAGCTAATAAAAATATGTTCCTGCTCTAAACCATAATTTGCATTTCGATAATGACCATGGTAAACGCCATTATCCTTATCTCTGGCCGGTTGAACAGTTCAAATGGCCCAGCCGTGCATTTTGTTTTTTAATAATTAAAATATGGCAACCAACCAATTCCTAAACATGTAGGAGCCCTACGTTTCGAACCGACTCGGTTCTTCGTCAGGGGCGACTGTGGCCGTTGAGGAGCGACGTTTTTCGATCTTCTTTTTCTTTTCTCAGGGATGTGGCGCATTTCTCGATCTTCTTCTTTCATGAATATGGCGAAGCCCGTTCACATACACTGTTGGTAAAGCACCAAGGCACCTATTTATGTTGCCTGGCGTCGTTTGAATATGCCAGGACTCGACGAAAAGCCTATGTCGGTTGTTAGTCTCTGCGTCGATAATGCTGGAGTTGTCGAAGTCAATCCGGTGGTCTTTGACTTCGCAGTGCTCGTAACTTCGATTAATCCGTTCAATAAGTCGCAATAAGTGACCCGTCACGTTCACTATGAGAATGTCCACGGGAAAAACTTGTTGGAATCTTGGCAACACTGTTTTTAGATATAGTCTGTGGCTACACAAAAACTGCAAGGAAAGCACAAAAAAAAAGCTGTTTGTTTCTGCGTTATTGGACGAGACAGATTGGACATCAGGTGAAGCTTCACTTCTAGGGGCAGCAGTCGTGAAAAACCGGGCGTTCATGTAAGGCCCTTTCTTCCCATAACGTCAGAAAAGTGATGCGTTCTTACCGGTTGCCGTAGTGACACTATCTCTCTCGTAATTTTTAGGTGGTGTCTCTCATTTAGTTTGTTTAAGGCTTGTTCACACGTTTGCGTTTGATTGCGCTCTAGTGCGCTGCGTTACCTTGTGAATCGAATAGCTCTGCACCACAATTTAGAGCTGCGTATAAATTTTTATAATGCTTTTTCCATCATTCATTTAACATGGGTTTGAAATACTTATGAACAGTGTTATAAACGACCATTTATCGTTGATGGTGCCTAAATTTGATCTCGAAAATACGGCAAAACCTTGAGTTTAGGTGCACGCAAGTCGGAATCGTTCCAGGGCTACCCAAAAGATGGCGCCAGTGCGCCAGTAGATGTTATTGATTTTCAAGGACTAGGCTTACTTTCTTAGGGCCCTGGGATTCAATAAAATTGATGAAACGAAATGTTTTCAAGAAATTCAGCTCGCCAACAAAAGACCGAGGACCGTTGGCTAAAATCAGGGGACTGATAGAGGAAAAGTCTGCTCAAGTAGGCCTAAACACAATTTAATCTGGAGATAAAATACTACTTGGCTGTAGGCGGCGCTAGCGACCGTCCGATTCGAAGAGAACATCTGCCATGCATGCATGCAGAGGGAAGGTAACACACTCAAGCCCACTCAAACGCAAACCTGTCAACCAGCTTTTATCCTTCGACAGATCAGCGATCACGACACTAAGAACGCTAGAAAATGCTTGTTACCTCTGACGTCCACTTTGAACGTGCAGCTCAGGCTGTAGCCATTCTCTGCGTCATCGACAGAATACGTTACAGCCGTTTCTCCATACGGAAAACTTCCTCCGTGCTTCTGGACCCAAAATGGGGACACCCTGATCGAGTTGGGGTCCTGGTTCGGGCTCGGAGGCGGAAGCGTCACCCAAGTCTCAATCGCTCCTGGAGGCAGGGTCTCGACCACGTCTTGAGGACACGTCATGATTGGCGCAATTTTGGCTGAAAAGACGGGGGAGGCGAAAAAACGTTAATACTAAAAAAAAAAAAAGAAACAAAAAAAATGCAGGGTTGTGCAACTTTGAAATTCCAAAACGCATGCATGATTTAGGTGGTAAAGGGGAAAAAGCTCCGCTTTTTTTTTTAGCTACCTTAATTAAACTCATTTTCAGAATATTCAGGCTTCACTCTTTTCTGCAGGTTATAAGTACTGGTTCAAAATTCAAAAGAGCTATTGAGAAAACGGCAAATTAAGATAAGGTCGAAACCCACATTTAATGTAACCCACGCTCTCCGGTGGGCTGACGTCACATCTGGCGTAATTTGCAAGTACCGCAGACAGCCTAAGAAAACACAGTATTTTGCGCATGTGTTTTCTGGCGCGATCTAAACCATCTAAGCATTCATTTAAGAGCATCAAACTTCTTTGTAACTCGTCGGGAAAAGCTACACTGACACCAGATTGACAACAGCGTGCCAGTACAGCCTCTTTACCTTCTTGGACTAAATTTGAAACTTCAACAACTTTACAAAATAGACAGACTCATAATATGGGTTACTCGTTTAAATAAGTCTGTTAATATAATGAACCAATTTTGAGGTTAATCAGAAACTATGAAAATTTCACCGCAGTTTTCCTGTGTCAGAGAGTGTTTCGGCACAGTCGCCTTTTGGGCAGAAGTGCCAGAACTCTGCGCATAACTGACCTTCGCTATCGGTTCTGTTTCATTTTGGTTTCTTCACTTTTCACTACGGTTACTGACAGCTTAAGATACACAAAGCGTAGCTTATCACGTCCATGCTTATTTAAGCGTGATTCGTTCTTTGGCGTCTGTGCTTTTATTGGCTTCGCACTGGCAATAAGATATTAGAAACTCGTCACGCCTTGCGTTTCTTAAGTTTTCGATGATTATAGAACAACTCAACTCTCTGTTCACGTTTATATAGGCGTAATTCTTTCTTGGGTGTTTGCTTTCATTGGCTGCGGATTTATAGTAAGATATTAGGAACTCGCTACGCCTTGCGTTTCTTAAGTTGTTGGTGACTATAGACCAACTCAACTCTTTGTTCACGCTATTTAGGCGTGATTCGTTCTCTGGCGTCTGTACTTTTTTTGGCTGCAGATTGGTAATACTATGCTACAAACTCGCCACACCTTGCGTTTCTTAAGTTTTCGGTGATTGTAGACCAAGTCGACTTTCTGTTCTCGCTTATTCAGGCGTGGTTCGTTTTTTGGCGTCTGTGCTTCTATAGGCTGTGGATTGGTAATACTATGTTGCAAACTCGCCACACCTTCCGTTTCTGAAGTTGTTGGTGACTGTAGACCAACTCAACTCTGTTCACGCTTATTTAGGCGTGATTCGTTCTTTGGTGTCTGCTTTTATTGGCTGCAAAATTATAGTAAGACCTCGCCACGCTTTGCGTTTCTTAAGGTGTCGGTGACTATAGACTAACTCAACTCTCTGTTCACGCTTATTTAGGCGTGATTCGTTCTTTGGCGACTGCACGTCTAGTGGCTGCTGAACAGAAATTTGGAGCTCACAAAACAAGGCTGGGGCGATATGCGGGACGCTGCAAAACCCAGAAATGTAACTCATACAGCAAAATCTCTAACGGATGGCCGTATTTTTGGAAAAGAAATTTTGAATTGAACACGGCCGACGAGGCCGACGAGACATGTGACGTCGCGATTCTCATTTCCTCTCCTTTCCGCTCCGTTCCCTCAAGCACGTGAGCCGAAGCCAAGAGGAGAGAGACGAGGCTGCCTCCCCTCATTCTCAACTATTCGAAGAGAATCGTGACGTCGCTTTCCTTGCTTGCACGCGACCTTCTTTTCTAAAGATACGGCTATCCGCTTAAGGTATCGATGTATGAGTGTTGCTTCAAAGTTCGTAGTGTTCCGTTAAACACTTCTGTGGCCTTGTTTTGCAAAATCCAAATTTCGGTTCAGCATCCCTTCAATGACCGCAGACAGGCACGCAGCCAGGATTCCGTTTCGGGGGGGGGGGGGGGGGGGGGGGCATTCATGACAAAATGCTGTGTGAGGGTGAGGGGGGAGAGGAGGTCCCAGCAAAATGGAAGATTTCGGGGGAGGGGGGGCGGGCCCTCTGCCCCCCCCCCCTCCCTGGCTACGTGCCTGACCGTAGACCAAATCAACCCTCTGACGTCACGCCACTGCGATTGCGCTGCTGCCGTCACTGCGCATGCGCAGACACCTCAGGCGAATCTGTTTTTTTGCGCACGCGCAGTGCCCACGCCCGGTGCGGGCCCAGCGCGGGCTTGTCTGTAAACAGGGTGTCGGTGTATATACTAGGTTTCGCTTGAAGGCTGATGCGCAGCTGATGCGCTATCGATCCGGGAGAGACAATCGAGCAATGCTAAAAAGCGCGTCGACACGGTGCTCGTCGTCACTCTGCGTTCACTGTCACCGCGGCTAAACCTATCACAGACGCTGAATGTGCCATGATCATGGCACTTCTTTTACCGTGCGTGATTGGTATAGCCGGTGATAGCAGACGTAAACAAAAGAATTTCGCAGAGACACTTAGACTGCTCACGTGTAGGAATGCGAAAGCATTCCTACACGCAGCGCATTGCTACAAGCAGCGCGCCACGTCTTCCTATCGCACACGGCGCTGCGGCGGTGACATCTCGCTCTCCAACTTGCCGCCTTCACGACGGCTTCCGTGACGAGGCTTCTGCGTTGCTGTGCTTTCCTTTGTGTTTTATTTCCAAAGCGCGTTTGCTTTGATTTCGATCGGCCGCGGCGGCTTCCGTGACAAAGCATCTGATATGACGCGTCGCAGCCAATTTAGGTGCCGTTTTTGGCAGGTACGGGATTTTAAGTGCCGTTTTTGGCAGCTACGGGTTTTTAAGTTCCGTTTTTGGCAGCTACTGGTTTTTAAGTGCCGTTTTTGGCAGCTACGGGTTTTTAAGTGCCGTTTTTGGCAGCTACGGGATTTTAAGTGCCGTTTTTGGCAGCTACGGGATTTTAAGTGCCGTTTTTGGCGGCTACGAGTTTTTAAGTGCCGTTTTTGGCAGCTACGGGTTTTTAAGTGCCGTTTTTCGCGGTCACAGACGCTGCCGGCTCCGCTCTATGGAACAGCTGATGCTTTCGCATTAGAAAGAAAGAACGACCGCCGTGATGATGCACTTCAGGCGCCGCTTGATTGTCTCCATTGGATTGTAACGTCAGCTGAGGTCGGGCCTAGTGTGAAATGGAGCTGAGCGTGTCTGTGTGCACGGGAGGGCAGTTCTGAATGCATCTCGGTCGCACTTCGAGCAGGGTAACAACAAGATACGACGTAACTCACCCCCGTGGCTACAGGTGAGCAAAATACGACACACGGCTCCGTGCAGTTCCTGGCTTTCTAATGTATATGTTGGTAGGCCTTTGGCAACAACATACCTTTCTGGCAGTGAACTGGACCATGCCTCCATGCGAGCTCGTTGCGTTTGGCCACCTTCGTGCAAGTGTTCACTAAAGTGCCGTTCCTTTGGAACCCGCTGTTGCACTGGAAGTAGCACTTTGCTCCGATGTGATTCGCGCTGGGAATCAGACAGCGCTCGGGCATGACACGTCCGTTTTCGGGGCTGGAGAGAGCTTCGCAAAACATGGCTGCAAAGATACCGTTGCTATAGGTGACAAAATTGCGTAAGCATGCCGAAATAAAAAAAAGAAACGTTACTTTCTTAATTAGCAGAAGTTGCTTCAAGAGCGGTTTTGCAAACGAACTATATCTTTAAATAATTTAGAATGGGCGGACTGCTGCTGCCAGATTTGCTGCAAGCGACACCACTTGATGGCTCCTCGATATGCGGCTAATGGCAGCGTGTCGCGGGTCCGGTTTCCCACGCTTCTTTATGGGAGACATGCATGTTTTTAAAGCCCGATCCCGGGTGCGCAAAGTCATGTAGACGTTGGCACTTGCTACACGCGTGCCGCTTAGACAGTGATTCGTCACCAACTCCGGTTTCGTGCCTCAGCGGCGGCAATAACTCCTTTAGGCACCCGTTGAAGCGGAGAGATCTCTGGCCCAGTGATCAAGCCAGTGTTTGTCGAGGCGAGAGCAGAGGGTTCGAGAGAAAAGAGCGCGCGCCCGGGTGCCATGGAAACGAGACATTATTCTGGGTTTTGTTTTGTTTCTTTATTTTTTCCCCCTCAGTTCTGTCGTGTGGATGGAGGAGACGCTGTCGGCTTATGTTACTTGGGGTACACGCCAGTAGGACTCTATCTGGTCGATCACGTCGCTGCGTTCGCCGTGCAGTGTGTCCTCACATGTATATATATCTCACACAGTGAATGATGCTGACCGAAGCACTATAAAATAATTCATAAACCAAATAAAGTTTATACTATCCAGCCGCCAGTGAAATACGCCTGGAACGCAAGAATCGCGGAGCAGTTCTGAACAGAAGGTGCCAAACTACACGAAAAATGGTCCACAGGTATAGTCTGGTGCAGGGGTTTAGAATGGCCGAAGCCCCTCCCAGAAAGCCCTCTGCTCGCCGTGATTGGTGGTTTCCTCCTCTCCATTGGCCTCCTCTCCAGCATTCGTTCTACTAAAGTGGAAGGAGTGGAGGACTTTGTGCGAGGAGCTTGTCTTGCCTTTGTTATCCTGAAACAGACTATGGTAACAGTTCGGAAGAAAAACCAAGTATTAATAAATATACTACCACATCTAGTAGTTCATGTCTGCGATTTCACAAAAAAAAAAACGGTCGTGATACATAAAAAAAAAATTGTGTGGCAAGTATTTACTGAAACATTCAAAAGCCGTATTTTTGGAGAAAAGAAAGTCGGTGAGTTGTTCATCACTACCGTTATCTTCGCAGTGAAAGATATATGAAGGTATTTAAGTTAAAATTAACGTTTGAATTAGCGTGTTCTTTAAAAAAAAATAAAAAAAGAATTCTGCCAGGGTCCTCACGTTTGCAAGATGGCGGCTCGTTGGTCCAGGTTCCATTCTCGGAGCACTTGGTGGTCTTAGGACCGTCCAGCTGGAAGCCGTTCATGCACTTGAAGGCACACGTCGTGCGCGCTTTGGCGAAACCGCTCGACGCGTCGGGGGTGCAGCTCACGTTGGCGTCCGGGACACCCAGAAACATGGGGCAGGTAACCTCTGTATTACATCGAGACGAACCGAGCAAAACTTTCTGTAGTCACACGTGCAATGTAGTAGGCCATGGCGTCTTAAAAAAAAGCCTTAGTCACTGATAACTTTAAGAAAAGCTCAGCAGAGCGTGGTGAGCCCCGGACACCTTATCATTGCTCCGGAGTCAATAAAACGGCGGCATTAGCCCAATCAGAGCATGATAGAACAAATCACAAAACAAGCAGTGTAGCCGCAAACTCACAAGTCACGCCTTCCGTTTTTTCACCTGTCAGTGACTGAAGTGTTCTACATAATCTGGTAGAAACGGGTCGACAAGAAAACTCAGGGAGTTTCAGATTGGCAGCGAAAGAATCGGAAAGAAACAAGGCCTATACGCTGCGCTTTCCGGATACAAAGGTGATGTCGTAGACGTGTCATTCCCCGGAGAAGGAGATAGATTCTTAACGAAACGTCGCATGTCAATCTGAGGTTTCCCGAAAGGTATACCATTACGATTAGAATGTGAGGGTGCCCTAGCTAATGAGTAACACGAGAACCGATTTATCGTATAAACTTAAGTGCAACTAATAAAACCACCTGTCAATTTGTTTTCTTGCTTTTGTGAATTTAGGAGTTGTTGGGGTGGTGTGCGGTATGCTTACTAGCCGCAACCATCGTTTGTGTCGTAGTCTCATTGCTTTCGTGCATGATCCTAAATTGCAGCCTTCGTCATGCTCTAGTCTTTTATACGCGCAAATGGAAATCAGTGATCGTATACTTTGAGAGATCGAATAGGGAACAGTAACAAATCGACCTTTGCTTTCATAGTAACGAAAAAGCACAGTCCTTTGGTACGAAATTTTGGATTTGTCTGAGAATTTGCGAATCTGAGAATTGTTCCGAGGAAAAAAAGAGCCAAACGTGACCTTCTTTGGCCAGGCTCCGAATGTCTCGGCCCAAATTCGCCAAATAAGTGCCAAAGTTATGCTTCACTGCTGGTTGTTCGGTTTTCATGTGGCAACTTTGTGCCTTAAATTTCCAAACAAGTGCCAGATTTAGGCTTGACTGCTGTTTCTTCGATTCATTAGTGTCATCTTTCGCTCAAGTCTGGCACTTTGGCAATTATACGGCGAACCAGAGAAAATAAATAAAAACGCCGAAGAAACGTACTTTGGCACTAATCAACGCCTCGTAGCAAAGCCGCATACGGCTCATGTTAGGTCCCTAGGATTGCCAAGCTTGTGACACGTCAGATGTTTCTCCGATATGCTACACGGGACACAATTGTTCTTTGTTTTGCTGACGATACCTCCCGTATGTCAAGCAAAACGTTTGATTAAACAGTTTCTCTTCTTACGTCAAGCCTTATTTTTTACTACATTTATTAAGACATCACCCAAAATTTGGAGCATTCCTGCACACAAATGATCCGCTGCATACCCCTGCGGTAACACCCGAAAAAAAAAAAAAAGAAATGGCTGAACGCTACAACGCTTCTGTACTCCGATCTCTGAGCGATGTGGTTCTTCAGAATAGTGAACGCCAGGAGACATCTATCTGCTCGAATGAGCTTGCATATTTCGCTTCACGCACCTGCGCATGATCTCTGGTCCCCGGTCATTTCGTATCCCAGTGGACATTCGCAGTAATAACCACCATCGTAGTTGGTGCAGATATGACTGCAATTGTGGGTACCTTGAGTGCGCTCATTCACATCTGAAAAGAAAAGATCCATTTGGGCATAAATCAAATTTCATAAGTATGGTGCCTGCTACAGCAAATGAAAAAAAAAATAGGTTCCAAATAAAATCAAGTGTAGCTCTAGAAACGACACAAATAATAGACAGAAGAGATGAGAACAAGTAAAATAAAAAAAGTCACCCATGTGCATCCCACGATTGGGAAAAAAAGTTTAAAACAAAGATCAATCACAAATTCACTAAACGATTTAGGCAAGAGCTCTGATTCGTATTTGGAACAATACGTCAAGGGTACTCCGGAATGGAATACAATTCACGAATTATGGTCGGCACCTTTTTTAGTAGATAGTATACCATAACGTTCAAGGCGACAAATTGTGGCAGGTGAGGTAAGAAACAGTATTTATTATAAGAAAATACTCAAGCTCGCGACTATTTCGCTTGAACGAGTTCTTCGTTTAAAGGAGTTATGAGGCGTCAGGTCACGTGACTGTGGTACGGGACGTCAACCATGATGTCACGTTCGGACTCCAGAGCCAAGAGTGACGTTAAATTTTGTTTTTAATTACAATTTGAGAAAAGAATGGCAAGAACACACCCATAAATGTTTCTTTAAAATAAATAAAAACTCTTTTTAGTTTTTACCTTCGCACGTGAAGTTGTCATGGAGGGAGAGAGTGTACCCGGCTTTGCAAAAACAATCGTAGCTTCCGATCGTATTCGAGCAGATCTGGTTGCATACATGCGGCGTCTCGGTGCATTCGTCGACGTCTGCAGTCAGCAAGTGGGTTTGAGTGATGAATTCACAGTCGAGCATATGGTAAATCGACCTTTTCCAAAGGTACATCAAGCAACACTGGTGGTCACCATGTTTTGGGGTCCTTTAAGACTTAGGCTAGGTGGCGTAAGCTACCGCCCGTTAAAAAGGGTACAGCCATTAACATCCATCCCTCCATCCATTGGCATCGCTCCCTACGTGAAATGCGTGATTGGATCCGAATTTACGCCTTGCGCTGAAACGGCCCTCTTGTCCCATGCATGCTAAAAGTGAATGACCGAAATATGGCGGCCTCACAGAATCGACGCCGCAGCTAATTGAGGGCGCACATTTTTTAAAAGGGCTCCTTGGATGAAACTGGTTCGGCTACGCTTAGTACGAACTTAGGTAAAATATTTAAGATTTAAGAGGACAGAAAGAATGAGACCCAAGAAACCAGACGGGCTTTCTATCACCAATGTATTTTTGTTAACGCAGTTAACAGCCCCAACCAAAAGCGAGCTCTGTTTCTTTCAGACCAAGTACAGACAGTCATGGATCATAAGAAATCGCTAGAACAAAAAGTGCGTAAGCAGGGCTGCTGACTGACCTAAGTTTTGTGTTGTACTTTCTACAGTATTGATAACAAGCTACAGTAAAATATAAAAAGGTTTGGATTTTGCGCTGTCCTTAAGATACACTGAAAAGGGAGCACTTCCTAAGACACCGTAGTATAGACCTAAATATATATGAAAGAAACAGGTTATCATAGAGAGAATAGTTTTTCGTAATAATTCACAGTGAACAGTAGATTCACAGTGTATGGATGCAAGTAAAAGCGTTAACGAAAATTATATATTTTTATGTAATTTACCGCAGCCAGATGAATACACCGCACCGCACCTGTTCCGACACACCATAACATATTCAGCAGAGTTTTTTTCTTCGTACTTACCTCGGCATGTGAAGCCATCATCTGACAACTTTAGGCCGAAGGGACAACCACAGTACGCACTTCCATTTGTGTTCACGCACTCGTGGGAACAGTTGAGGATTTTTTCATCGCACTCGTTTATATCTGCGGGCGAATAAGGCTTTAAAATGTGTCGCTTAAAAAAAAACAAAAAAAACTGCAACTGCAAAAAAAAAAAAAAGTACATACAAAAAAGAAAAGAAGGAACTCCGAGACGAACAAGGCACCACCTTCCAACATTTGTGCTTAAATGAATGAATGAATGAATATCACTTTAGCCTTTGATTCGGGCGCCGAGTTGCGCCATCTAGCGAGTAGTTTAAACTTTTTGTCTAGCGATTATAATACCAACTACTTTTGTAGCTGTACTAACGCACAACAAGGTGAACAAACGACAGCTGATCACAAAAGTCAGAATCGTACACTAAATAACGAGGTAGTAAATGACTAGTCCCTGAAGAATTCCCTGGCGAATTGCGCATATGCCTAGCGGTTACTATGAATAATGGACCTTTTCCACATACCGACGACACCAGGCGGTGACTGTACGAACCAAAAATCGAGGAAGTGACCTACCTGGCTTCCAATCGATAATGGAGGTCCATTATGACTAGAATCCGTCTCGCCGTACGTAACATGGCATACGGCAAAGGTCACGGTCTCAGTCAGCCAATCAGCGTGTGAAAGGAAGTCACGTGACTATATTCTATCTTAGTAGATGCGCGCAGTGCTATCAAAGCCACTGGAAGGACGACGAGGAAGGCCGATGTTGTACAAATTTTGAGTACCAGGTTAGTGTTCTAGGGCAGGGGTCTCAAACGCCTTCGAGTATGTGGGCAAGATTCCCCACAGCAGTTAAATGTTTCACGTTGGAAAGAAGCCGACTTCCTAGGGACATCCCAAAAATTTTCTAAGGAAGGAACTTTGCGCTCTCTGCTTTTTGTAAGCTCAGCGTTTTGACATCTTTAACTTTCATTTGAGCACTTGATGTTATAAGAATATTTAAAAAAACACCACATTACAGCACTGGCAGTTTTTAATAGGAGGAGAGCAAGCGCACTGGTCCTTGCCCTGTCGTACAAATTACTATAGCTGAACAGGCATAAAAAAAAAAATCTTCATACGGCAGTTTTTGCTTTCCTGACAATTTTGTTTTGCAGCATTGTAATAAAATACTTGTATTTTAAAGGTATTGTTTGAGAGCAAGAAGCCCGAGCGCAAAGCTTTACCGTTAGCAGATGCTGCTGCTGAGCGAGACTTCGTGCAGCCGAGGTTGAGCAAAAGGCTCGCGCTTCTAGCTTAGTATTGGGTCCGTTGTTGTTCCTCATATGTATAAATTAAGTTTGAAACTGTATAAAATTTACTAAGGTGTTCGTATTTTGCTGATGACATAAAGTTCTTCTGTCATATTTTTTTCGAAACAGACTACGAAGCGCTGCAGTCTCAAATTTTGAATGATTCAAAGTGGGGGTCGAAGAACCGACTGCCTCTGAACGCGAACAACACTGACGTTATCTTGCTTTCAAGGCGTAGATATCCCTTACATTTTAAGTACAGGTTGGAAAACAGTAATGGTGCTCGAGCTGATGTGATCAGGGACCTTGGTGAGTTAGTCGATTGCTAACTCATGTTCAAATCTCGTGACACACATATTTGTTGTACGTTTTAAATTGTGTCACACGATTGCGCGTATGACTCGGTACTTGGAAGCACTTGATGCTATGTCACGTCTATTTTGGGCATTGGTTGGGCCCCATCTTGAATTGGCTTCTGCCGTGTGGAACAACTTACTGGAAAGTGAATGTAAGCGTACTGAAGCGGTACAAATGCGTTTAGTTTGCATAGTCTATGACAGGCATTTTCCGAGGAGGCTAAAACTTCGAATACCATTGGCTTGCTAGGAATTTGAGCCCCAGCACCTTAGGTTGCCGTAGAAATCGCCGAGATGTAGTGTTGATACATAAACTCATCCAAGGTCATACTGATGTACCGGATATTTTAGGCAGCATGCAACTACGCATCCCAGCTATATTCGCGCGACAGTGCGTAACGTTTCATCCCGAGAAGATATTTAAGGGATCACCCTTATATCAAAATCAGGCCTCTAGCAACAGCCATTTTCAGCACGATCTTTTTTCCATGTCTTATTTTACCCCTGAACGGTGGAAGGTACCTGTAATATGATTTAGTACGACTTAGGCCCTCCGATGGGCTTTTACGCGCTTGACATCGTTACATGTATTTTTTTAAATATTTTTTATACGTGTAAGTGACATTTGTAATGCACCAATGTGTAAAGCTTTAAGGTGTTTTTGGGCACGTAATAAACGCCAACATCAACGACAAGTCGTTGTATCGCTGTGCCGGTCGGTTTATTTGAAAAAGGGCTGATAATAAAATATTTAGACGAAGCACTAGTACTCAGTTAAACAAAAAAAAAAAAAAAGCAAAATGTCTGAACACGTTGAATGAGCAGAGCTTCATTTTATGCAAAAATGAATTCCCGATATTAAGCTTATTTTAGGCGAATGTAGTGCTCGAGGAATAGAAACGGAGCTCACAGCCACCGGATGCACGCGGGCCGCCTGTTTTGAGACCCGGGTATAAGGGTATAAGGGAAGAGTTCCCGCTTCCCTTATTATCCGACTGCACGGGTTGCGCTCTCTCCCTATACCTAAGGGAAGTGATGAAACGTGCTTTGCTTCCGTCGCCCTGATTGGCTTGAGAGGGCCTTAACGTTTGCTCTTTACCAAGTTACGGGGAAACTAATTGTAGTGATGTGCATTGCTGAACAGAGAACGAGGCGAAGTAGGTTACCTTCGCAGCCTTGTCCACTGTTCGATGATTTCCGGAAGCCGCCGTCGCACACGCACTCGTCGACAGACGCGGCTCTTGAAGCAATCGTGTGGGTATTGGGTGGGCATCGTACGCAAGCCTCTCCCTTTGGATCCTTGAACGTGTTTTTTTGACAGTCTTCGAAGAAAGAGGAAGAATTGAACATGGAGATGCACATAGCACGCCGTTTTTGACTCCGAATATGACTGAAGCCAGGAACTGTGAGCGATTATTTATTTTACAACCCGCAGGACCCGAGGGCATTGCAGAGGGGAGTGAGTTACTAAGACGTCTTCTGCATTAGAGTTTAAGAGCAGGGACATTATGTAAATCTAGGTAGGTGCGAGTTGAGTTGGTGTTCGCAAAAGTGTTCATAAATCTAACTGCACAAAGTACCGGGGTTACATTTTTATTGTAGTTACGCGATCGTTGCCAATTGCTAACGGTGTGAGGAAAAAGCGAGGAGAAATCGGGTTTTCTTAGTTACCATGACATTTTCTGCACGATGCCAAGATGAGTACCGAAACGTAGAGGTATTGGTGTTAATAAATTGCCGCATAATCACTGAAACCAATTAATTTTTTTTAACAAATAGTTTAGGTAAGTTTTAGGAAAAAAACAACCTAAATTGCACATTCGTGACAGAACCGCTGCACATTTTTTAGTACCTCCCACTGTTGCGCTACTTTCCATAAAAAAAATTAAATATTTAATGAAAACCAATATAATCTCGCCTTGAGGTTCAGCACATTAATCATGATTTACCTCGAGCAATGTCTGTAAATGTTTGTTTCTCGAATAATTCAAGAAAATGTTTCCACTACAGTTTTTCTTCTGCAATGCAACTTCGTCCAAATGTAGGTATAAAAATTAGAGGATGACACTTAAGACTGCTTACATGTAGGAGTGCGAAAGTATCCCTACAAGCATCTTGCTGCGTGCTTGTAAGAGCTGCGTACAGCTCTGATTGTTAGTGCTCCACAAGCAGCGCTGCAGAACTCGTGATACAGTAGTGCACAGGAAGAGGGAGAGGGAAATTCCCGCTACCCCTCCCCCTCCTACCACGCGTGACACGTGACCCTAGAGGGGGGAGAGAGTGGCGGTCGCACCCGCGCCACCCTCTCTTTTACCGGCGCGCGAGCCGCAGCGCCAGGAGAGGGCTTTTCTGTGGGGTGGCGTTCCTTGGTACTATGACGCGTCGCAGCCAATGGGATTTTAGGGTCCGTTTCGCTCAGCCAATGGGAAAATAAGAGTTTCTGGCTCGTTTTTTGCGGTTACAGACACCGCTGGCTTCGCTCCATGGGATAGTTATGCTTTCGCGTTAAAAATACCGCAATCTACCAATGTCTCAGTTATTATTTTGTTCCTTTGTAACGTAATATCGGCTTTAAAAAAAGTTGGTAAACTATCTTTTATTTACTATATGCAGGCTTACAGGCCTGCATAAAATACGAGTAATATGCCTACAGTTTTTGCGGTAGACCCTGTGACTAGGGATGTAAAAGATTTCGTATCTACTTAATCTCAAATTATGTTCTTTCAAAGCGGGACAGATATCTTAGAAACATATCTGCGTCCCCAATGAACACAAACCGTCTGAGTTTTATTGCGCATGAAATGGATGGTACCTTGACAACGCCCTCCACCGAGCGAAATCCGTCCTGGATGGCACTTGCACCTGTAACTTCCGTCAACGTTTTCGCATACATCCCCGCAGCCATGCCGGCCCATCGAGCACTCGTCAATATCTGTGCATTGCGGGAGGCAAGAAAAAGTCTTTCGTTATCTCTTTCTCGATGTATTTTCTTTGATACAGGTTTACTGTGCCGAACATGTCATGATCTTTCGTAACCACCGAGATCAACTTTACGCACTCTGTTTGAAATAGTCGCTTATAATATTGTAAGAATTATGTCAGGCCCACGGTAAAAAAATACGCACAAAAAAAACAAGAAAAAAAAAACATATACACTTAAGACAGAAGCGTTCTACGGCCACTCGATAGATGGTGCCACTGTGCTAGTCTCTTAAGCGGTTTTAACAAATCAAAACACACTCGTGCATAGGCAAATGCAAATGTATGTAGCTGTATTTAGCAAGAGGACGATATTGGCGGATTGCTGTCGTAGTTTACCCTTACACTTTATCGCGGAAGACCGAGATGTGTACTCAAAATAAAGTACCCCCCCCCCCCCCTTTTGGTGATATTTTATACCACTGAGTTTCGATAGGAATATTTCGGTCCAGCGCAAAAAATTCAGACATATTTGTGATTACACGTTCGGGATAACTGTGGTGTTTCCTAGAACTTTGGAGAAAGTTCAACTCACCTACGCAATTTCTTCTAGTTCCGTCCAGTTTGTATCCCTGGAAGCATGCGCAGTAGTAGCTACCTTGGGTATTTTTGCAGATGTTCGAGCAGGGATCAGTCGAATGCGAGGAGCACTCGTCGATGTCTTATATAAAAGCAAAGGAAAAAAAAACTTAAAATTTGAAATGAAACAAAGATCGGCTCTCGCAATCCGAATCTCATTTTCAATAAGTTTACTTGATATTATGAAAGTAGAGGCAAGCGAATATGGTTAGAATGACGGCGACATCGAGTACCATTGTTTACTGCAGTATATTTTAGAGTCTCCTAACAACTAATTTGTGTTCTGGTTCACAATAGGTGCCGAGAACACATTATAAATGTTCCCTTGGTCCTAACCGGTCAAAGACAGTCGATCGCAGCATACGTGGATGCTCGGTTTCATGGAAACTTGCCATGTACAAAGAACAAAAGCACGATGATTTAAAAATAGCGAGTAAAAATTCTTCCTTCCAGGAGTGATGGTGGTTTTCCCGGCACTCCGTCGTCTCCCTCGGGTTTCGATGGAGCCGGGTGACCGTGGAGTGTCGTGCGGTGGTGCGGGGATCTGCCGTTCTCGCCAGTCAGGAGCCGGAGAACTCGGTGGAGGTTTTTCGACAAATATATTTACAAAGAAGAACGAATATAGTACAAGGCTGTCACGCTGCTGCTGCCGCTCACGGCAGCCCGACGTCGACAAAAGCGCCTCAGCGCCAAATCCGTTGCCGCGCACGGCAACTTCTCTACCCCGCAGGATAAAGTACGCGGAGCCCTCGGGACCGCGGGAGAATAACGTCTTGCTCCGCGCACGGGCTCGTTCAAACTCAACTTCTCCAAACAGGCGCACCGACATTCCGAAGGGAGGCCGGACCTCCCTCTCTCCCCCGAAGTCGCCGACATGGCCCTGACAAGGTCGCCTCCCCAATTACCTCGGCGGCAAGGGCGACCACCCGCGAACAGAGGTTTGTTTACTTCCCACGCGGGGAAATCTGCTTCCACTTTCGGGAGCTGGCCTCCGCTTGCCGCCAAAGGGAAAGACAAGACATCGGGCGCCTCCGAAGGACGCTTCGGGTGACCGCGCCGCCCATTCCCCGAGCTCTCTCGGCTAAGCCCCTTCGGCCATCCCTACATAGCGTAAAAAACTTCAATACATAGATATTGATACTATAATGTAAAATATATTTCTATATTCCGGGCCAGTGCTTTGTTTTAAGGTGCAATGAATGAAGTAGCTTGAATAGGGTACTGATGTCAAAAGACAGCAGAAGGTCGTCGCAATGCCACCATTTTAAGGTGGCCAAAGGGAGTCCTAGAAATGATTTGGAACTTGTAAACTTTCAAAAGTGATGAACAACTGTGCTATTTACTTGCCTTCACAGCCGGTCCCAGTCTCGCTCAACGTGTATCCTTCCCTGCAGCTACAGCGAAAACTTCCAATGGTGTTGTTGCAGATGTGGGCACACAAGTTGCTGGTCCCGGAGGAGCATTCGTTGATATCTGTGATGTTCGCAACGCAAGAAGGCAGGAGCTTGAAACACGTCAATGTATGTTCGACACTGGTGAATATATGAGGGTGAAGCGTTGTAGGATGCTTCTGCTGTCGTCTTAATTTTAATTTTTTTTAAGGCACTGGTATGAAAATAGCTTTATATTCAAGTTTATCATAAACGTTAAGAAATGTGGAGTTGCTACGAAGTCGACCATTAAGCGGCATCCGTTTTTTTTTTTCACACCAATGCTGAAACGAAGAGGAACGACTCTTAATACTTATTCCTAGAAGGAACACAAGCTCCTGGATAGAACAATTTTTGTCCAAAAATCGGCTGGTGATACTCTTTTTGAAAACGAAGGGATATCCTGAGAAAGGGCTCCGCAGCATATAAGATGAGATTTCACATACCCGACTGACATGTGGACACAATTTAAGGATAGATCCTGCCAAAATGGATTTGAATACTCTTAATTTTCATCAAACACCACCATTGAATTTCGATGACTTAAGTCATTAGAGTGCTGTGCATGCTGCATTGTTTTTCCACACCAAATAAACGTTTTTCCGCACTCTAAGACTTATTTTATTAGGAAAGGTCAGATTGGCTTATTGAAAAGTAAGCTTAGTTTTAACGTCATGCAATTGCCTTTGCAATAAATAAAATAAATTTAAGTAGGGCTGCGGACATAGTGCTTTGAATTAAATAAAAATGCATCATCATAGTCTTCGTCGTGTTTAAGACAACCACTACATACTGGCTTTCTTTACAGCGTTGAAACTAGCAATGCCGCGGCGCTATGCCATTCTAAGCAATCTCCACACATCCCTGAATATAAGTAATCGAATTACCTAATTTCACTGCGAATTGTACGAGTTTTTATCTGGCTAAATTTCATTAAAATTACCTATTGGCACTGCGTATTAGTTTGGTTATAATACCTTCGCATGTGCCGTTGACTGGAGCAAATCCTATCGGACATTCCGGCGTGACGCGATCCGCGTCTTTCTTTCCGGACGGTGTCTCCTCCTCCATCCCAGAACCCTCGATATCATCAATCCCATCGCTGCTGTTTGAAAAGCCAGTTGAGTTTGACGGCCAGATATACTCATACGTGTCCTCGGGTACAACAGACAACTCTGGAAAAGAATTGAAAATAAAAATGAAGACAGCCAGAAGTCACGGCGACTGTTTATCCAATGATACCGACAATGGACCTTTTCCGAGAAGCGTTCTGCGCACGCGCGAGCGCCCGATGCCAAGCGGTGGAAGTCGGCACGAAAAAATCGAGGAAATTCGGAATGAGGCTGTAAATCGACGAGTAGAACACGTAATTGCAGCATATATATAATTGTGTTACACAAAAAAAGAAAGTGGACGGAAAGAAAAACACGACGTTTGGGTGGACGCTACGGATTTCCTTCTTTAAAGTCGCGCTAGGCCTACTTCGTTGCGTTGGGCACGCGACGCTGCTCAGAGAGCGAAGCAACTGGTAACGTAGCTCCCATTATCAATGGTAGCGCAGGTAGGTCACTTCCTTGATTTTTAGTTCGTGCAGCCGCCGCCTGGTGGCGTCGGTATTTGGAAAAGGTCCATTTTCTCTCTCTCTCTTGAGTGGAGCGTTGCACTCATGGCACAACCAGCAGTTTCCTGATATCTGCTGTCAAGGGGCAGTAGCAAAAAAGAAGAAAACGATATGAATCTATATTGAGCAGCCTACATTTCCAAGTGCGAGTTGGCCAGCCATATATTTCTAATGATTCCGAACACCTGCTACACTTCGCTTCCCCTTAAAGGGGCCCTGCAAGGACTTCTTTTACTTGTTTCTAATTTGCACAGAACCTGAGCGCAATGAACGTAGTAACTTAATGAAACTTTTCGTTTCTTGAATTTAGATTTATTTTAAAAGTTGTAGGCAAACTAAAATGTCAAAAACATGAACAAATAAACCTCCTTCATGACGTCTTTGGTCGCTTGAGTGGCACTGAACTAGAGAAGGGGTAGTGAGCTCAGCGAGCGCTCACGGCTGCCGCACTCCGTATCGATGGCTCGAGAGGGCGCCTCTAAAGCATGTTCTGGCTAGGCTGTATGAAGCGGGCAGCTGCAGGGCGGCTCGCATTGCATTTGTTGCGCGATTAAACACTAATTCGGCATGACACTTCATTGGCCACAAACGACAGCAAACACGGCGTAAAAATCAGTTCAGAACGGGAGCCACTTCGCGCTGCCATGCCGCCGAAGGGCCAAACCGCAAACCAAAGCTGCTCGCCGAAGGCCTTCGGAACGCTCGGAACCGGTCGAATCCTCGACTTCAGCGCCGCCGCGTACCTTGCTACGCTCGCCGGTCGTCGGTGCGTGATACCACTATACCTTTATAGTATGCGGCGCCTTTTCCACCGCTTGGTGGCGGGTATATCAACGGGTCATTTCTTCTTTCCGTGCTTTATAAACTGCATTTGTTTCTTTTCTGATCTAAAACTCCGAACAAAACCCACTTTTATAAATAATTGAAACGGCTCGGCGCCACTTATAGTTTGTATTTCGACAAAAATTAAGTTTTTGGCGGCTCTGACGAGGAACAAAGTTTTTGGCGGCTCTTACCAGGACCAAAGACGTCTCATATCGAGCGCTTTCGACACCGCGGGTCGCCCCCGTAGGTGAAGGAGGTTTCCGCGTCGTCCGGTTAAAATATGGCGCACTGATAGTTAGTTTGACGCTTAAATATGATTGCAGGGCCCCTTTAAAGGGCAACTCTTGTCACTATTTACCGCATTCGGGATTACGACTGTTTTCAGCTCAGTCTGTGTCCCTGAATTGTCAGGTTTTATTTTTTTTTTCAATATCATCTGTAGTTTTACAAATATCACGGCTGAAAGTTTGATTTCGGGCGTCCTCCTCTCCTCCTGCCGCTGAATTTGTTCATGGGTGACGTGACACGAGGCCGTAACGTCATTTTCCCCGCTAAAGTTAGCGGGGAAACTGAATTGGTGCTCAGGTCACGTGACCTAATTTTCCCCGCTATATTTAGCGAAAACACTTAGCCCGATAAAGTTAGCGAGAAAATTTTTTTGTTAAATATAGCGGATAAATTTTTCCGCTAAATTTAGCAGGAAAATTTCCCGCGAAATCTAGCAGAAACATTTCCTCCGCTAGATTTAGCGGAAAAATTTCTCCGCTAAATATAGCGGAAATATTTTTTGGCTAAATTTAGCGATAAAATTTTCCCACTAAATTTAGCGGGAAATTGTCCCCGTTAACTTAGCGGAAAACTTTTTCCGCTAAATTTAGCAGAGAAACGTCCCATAATTCAACGCGCGGTTACGCCGACGCCGACGCCGCACATTTCGGAAACGGGCGCCTAAGAGCTGCACTCTATAACACAGCTGAAATTTTAAAAGGCCAAGTCATCCTCAAAAGGCGGCTTTGTTCCTTCTTCTGGTACTTAGAAGCCTTGGATCGTCTTTATTTTTGTTTTATTTGGTGTGCGATCGTGGGCCCATTTAAGGATGATTCGGCTTAATACAACTTCGGCTGTGCATGGAGTTTTGTGTTGTTCGTCCCGTTTTTCCTTGGGTCCTGGGTTACCATGTTCAAAGAGTATCCGTTGCTGCAGAAATGCGACTTTAAGGCGAAGGATCTGGAAGCATGCTTCACTCACTGTCGCACGAAACCCCGTCGGTCGAGAGCTCTGTCCCGGGACTTATGCAAGAACAGCTGTATCCATTGTTAGGTGAAGGAGTGCAACGCTCCTGACATGGACCTTTGCCATCGTTGCCCGAGCACCCATTTAAAGCTGTAAGGAATCGATAGTCCTCACGAGTTACTGCACTGTAAACGAAAAGTAGCCCGGATGGGGGTTTTAAAGAATAAGATACCGATTAAACTCCCAAGCCTAAAGCATTCACTCCCGCACATGGGAGTACAAAAACTAGAAACCACCACTTTACTCTGGTCGCTAAGAGACGAGGTATAAAAGCGACAACACCTGATTTTACTCCCATTTTAAACTGGAGTTCTTGCATGACAACCCTCCGCAAGACGAAATGGGAGTTGAAAATACTCCCATCCGTCCACCCGTCTGCGGGAGATCGGCCGCCATTGACGCAGCCGGCGTTTCCCCCGTCCCGCTCAGTCCCGGCTCTGGCACCAACGGGTTTCCCGTCGTGGAGGAGGTCGTTATAATGGGTCTAAGACGTTTTGGGGCTGGTTTTTATCCAAAATCCCGACGCTCTCGAACAACAAATATTACACCAGTGAAAAACCAACCCCAAAATACGAACTTTTCGCTCAATCTGGCGAATACTCAAAAGTTGAGGGTACTATGGGGAAGCAGAAGACAATCCAGCTCTTTTCGGGCAGACTCAAGTATAGTGCAACCATTGTGTGTTGTTTAAAGGCCCTTTCACACGATGCATTTTTCTGGCGCATCTTGACTCGCGAAACGAGTTTCGTGAAATGAACGCGCCGTCTGAACAGGACCGAAAAATGTGCGTCTGCATCTCCCTGGGTTTTTACGAAAAACACAGCCAACGGCCTCTCGAGAAAGCTTTCACGCGATCTCAAAAGGATAAGCGAGCCGTTGGCGGGGGCCAGTGGCGGATTAAGAGGGAGGGGGGGGGGGGGGGGGGGCGGTCTGTCCAGATGTTTGGACTTCCTCTTGATTTGTGCATGTGTAAAAATTTAATGCGGGAAAACAAAGGGAAAGGGTGGGGGGGGGGGGGAGGAGGGGGGTTTCAAAAGACATCTGATACGCTAACCTCCCCTCTCTGGAAATACCTGCGTCGGTACCTGGCGGGACCAGATTTCTTCCCGATTCCAAGCCACAGCAGAAAAAAAGTAAATAAACTCGGCGCGATCCACGGATGGATACGTAGGTTGCGTTTTCTTGGTCCATACGAGTTCGGGTGCGCACAGGTCGGTGGCGCGTGGCAGCTTTCTCGATTTTTGTGCACTCGTAGCGACGAGCGCGAACGTTGCACGCCGCCGCCAAGAATGCTCTATTCGCGTCATCAACGAGCCCGGAGAGCGCTGCCCGACGGCGGTGACTACCCAGAAGCCCACGCGCGAGCGCCCCATTCGGGAATTCGGGGCAGCTGGGGCCAGTGTGGTGCTCGAGGCGCTCACTTCTGCGATCTGAATCTGCCGTTCTTGCCGCGTGTCGTCTGCTGTACACGTTTTTCCGTGCTGGTGTGCATTTCTAACGTTCGTGCGCTCGACTGGGCGATTGTGCGCGTGGACGTGGACTGCTCCGAGGATGTGCTACCGCCGTTAGGCCTATCTGTCCAACGAGCCCGGGCCCATAGGCCTAACAGCCAGTGGTGGTGGTGGTGTGCCGGCGAAAGCGGGAAGCTCCATGACGCGTCAAAGGTAGAGTTAATTAGAATTAACGATGACCTCATGTGTGTTCTATATTTTATCATGTGCTAGTCGTACGTTAAGGCAGCCGTTCCCGGTCGAAACAAGCGCCATCGAATGTACGGGAACGGAATTCGGGGCAGCTGGGGCCAGTGTGGTGCTCGAGGCGCTCATTTCTGCGAACTGAACCTGCCTTTCTTGCCGCGTGTCGTCTGCTGTCCACGTTTTCCCGTGCTGGTGTGCATATTTAACGTTCGTGCGCTTACTGGGCGATTGTGGACGTGAACTGCTCCGAGGATGTGCTACCGCCATTAGGCCTATCTGTCTAGCGCGCTCGGGCCCATAGGCCTAACAGCCGGTGGTGGGGTGCCGGCACAAGCGGGAATCTCCATGACGCGCCAAAGGTAGAGTTAATTAGAATTAAGGATGACCTCATGTGTGTGTGCTATATTTTATCATGTGCTAGTCGTACGTAATGGCAGCCGTTCCCGGTCGAAACAAGCGCCATCGAATGTACGGGAACGGTGGACCCAATGAAACATTTTAACCAAGCCGGCCAGAAATTTTCATCTGGAGTGTCTCGGCTAGGTAAACGATAGTAGCGGTCCGCGATGAAAGTGGGACTGAATTTTTGCATTGTTTGCAAAGGTTCTGTGAAATGCGCTACAATTTCAAACGCGTACGTTGTGTAATTAGGCTTCGTCCGCTTTCTTCGGTGTCAGTTTCTTGACTCGGCGAACAGACTGGCCATCTGTCAGAAAGAGGTCGCTGTGGAATATCGATTTCATTGAAGCATTCCGGCAGAATCACCAGAGTCGCTTGACACCACTCCGGAAAATCCGCCAAGCAGCTAGTTTCGACAAACCCGATAGTGTGATTTGTGTTTTGTCACATTTGTGTGAGATTTTGGAGAAAATAAATGCTGGTCTGTATTCGTTATCCCCCAACATTTGTTTGTTTTCGATCTTCTAACCACTACCCCGAATCGTTGTTTTGAAGCGAGTCCAAACCACGGGAACGAAAAGGTACCGACTAGGAATCCGACATACGGTACGTGTAAATACGACGCGGTTGCCGCGAAGACACGCATGCTCAAGGTGGCAGCTTGTCGGGATGCGCTGGCTGGCCGCGCTGATAAACCAGACATTGGCGTAGCCAGGTCGTGTTCAAGGGTCGAAGCACCTTCGAAATTGCATGGTTTTCCTCTTTCCCCCTTTCCCTTTTTCATTGTCAGCTTTTTTTTTCTTGTTTTGTGAAGGCATTAAAAGTCCTATGTGCTTCTCTTTCTGTTCGACAACCCACTACGGCGAGGGGCCGGAACATTCCAAAGCAAAACGAAGATGACAACACTGTCCGTGGACTGCGTGAGCGTGAGAAATAGAAGTCCGGCTCCGGCTTTCCGAAGAGCTCTCGCCAAACTCGACAGTGTTATTAGCAACCTAAGCCTTTCTTCGGGCTCGCAGGTGCGGATGACTCCGCTCCTGACGTCACATAAGCCGCGAAATCCTGACCTCGAAGGACGCTGGCCTCGCCTCGGAGAATGCAGGCGGCTTGAATAAAGTTCCCCTACTCTTTGAGCCTCAAGGACTCCACGCCACTATCAGGGCAGCGAAACAAAATTTCAAAATAGCAATACTTTGACTTTGCAAACCCTACAACCCTACAAACAGGACGACAAAAGGACAAACAGCTTAGCTTTCTTTTTTCCTTTTCGTCCCGTCTTTTATTTGTTTTGGGGGCATACCAAAATGTAAAAAAGAAAAAAAAAAAAAAAAAAAAAGCGGGAGAGAAATGCGGCAGCATATGCACCCTAGAAGCACTTTGGAATGCTCATAATTATTTTGGTTTCAAAGCGTACCGAGGTTACTTCTTTAATCACTGCAGTGGGTAATGTTTATAATCTTGCGTTCAACACGTGAGTCGTGAAAGTTCCTTTACGTATATAGACTCTCAAAAATTAATTCAATAGCCAAAGCTGTCGCTTGACGCTTTTTTAAATAATGATTATTGACCTACAACTTCAAGCGTGCCATCAACGTCTCCAACAGAGTCGGCACATTCACGTCAGGCAGCATCGTCCGCCCTAGGCGAGAGCAATGTCATGGCCAACGACGTCGGTATCAATGTCGCAATCCTCGGGTTCGGCCAATCACCAGCCTGTGCGGAGCATTCGTTTCATTAAACAAACTGTCTGAGGAAGTTCTGGTTTCGACACAGATGTGAAGGGACCGCACCGCTTAGCGCGTGTCACCGTTAGAGACAACTTGCCTTGGTCCCCAGGTCTTGTATTCTAATGTCAACCGCCTGCTGCAAATCCTGGCCACCATGCCCGTTAGCGCCGCTGAGGCGGAACGTTCGGTCTCGAGACTCCGAAGACGGGAGCCATACCTGAGAGCATCAACGTCCCCGGAGCGCTTGCTACTCCGTTCTTACCTCAGACCAGAAGCTCCGCCTTCAGCGCGAGCTCGCTGGCTTCCGCTGTGCTTTGTCTGCGCGCGCCTGCGCGTTCAGACTTGTGCCAGCAAGGGCAGAAAGCTCGCGCTGAAGGCGGAGCTTCTAGTCTCAGCTAAGGGTGAACGGTTGCGCTTTTGAACATTCACGGGAACATCCAAGACAGCTCCGAAAGGGTCCTCTCGCTTCTTTCGATCGACCGACCGCGGCTTCCACTAAATGTTTAGACCCCACAAAACGATAGAAACTGGTACTTTTCTCTGCCACTTTCTCGGAAAACCACAACGAAGAACGGAAAAAATCAGAAACATGACCACAACACGATCATTTCTGAAAAATGTGCGCATGAACAATGAGCGTGACGTTTCACTTGCTCGTTGCCCCGGTCAGTGCGCATTGGAGTTTTTATGTGTATTCGTATTCTAAACTTCGCTATTCTTTGGCACTCTTACATAGTTTTCAGTCATTGGATACCCCAGTGTTCCACAGAGAAGGGAACGCACCGGAATATTTTGTGAGCCTGTCTAGACTTTTTTGTTCAAAGCGCATTATTATATTTTATGATTGCGTGTTTTCGTTGCTCCACAGTAAAGTTCCCCTCTTTAAAGATCGGAGGGACGAAATAAAAAAGGTTGAATTCTTGTCTTCTGAGAAACAGAAAAATAGCAACTGAAATTGTGTTTGCGGGATTTCTTTTCCTCTTTCTTGATTTTTTTTTTCCTACTTTTGAATGGTCTGGGCAAAGGAAAGCATCCCCTGAAAACATTTCCTGGCTACGGCACTGGCGGACTGCTTTCTAACTGTTCGCGTACCGGATCGCCGTGCAATGCTCGAAAAGGACAACGAGCTGGTGTGTTATCTCCGATGGGTGGAAAACGCACCAATCTCGCCGTGCCCTTTTATTTCGATATGGCGTAAAATGTGCGTGAAATATCAACAGGTAAAGTGACAAGATTTAGGCACATAAACAAAATCAATCATAATGTGAATTAAAGTCGTCCATCTTTATATTTAATCCCGTGTAGGTATGCCGCGAACTTTTTTCGACCGAAGTTTCGATGATCGATTCAAGTGGTTCAAAAGATATCGAATTTTCGAACTTTCCATATTGAGAAATTCGACGGAAGTCGAATTTTCGAACTTATTAAACTAAGAAGGTCGACGCTTTCCGAAATTTCGAACTTATTACCCGGCAAAATTCGATGCTTGTCGAACTTTCGAACTTGATAGACTAAAAAATCGATGATTTTCGAACTTTCGACGTTCTTGCACTAAAAAGTTCGAAGCTTTTCGAACTTTCAAACTTCCTAAGCTAAGAAATTCGAAAATTTACGAACTTTCGAACTGATTAATCTACAGAATTCAAAAATTGTCGAACTTTCGATTCCTGAAACGTCAAAGGTTGGACGAACTTCGAGCTTTTAGGGTAAAAGTTCGAAGTTCGTCGAACTTAAAAAAACCGGCGGGCGGTTTCATTTGGATTCAAGCAGTGAGGTACATTCGCAATTTTTTTTTTTTTCGCAATTTTACATGCGTTGCCACATTCCTTGCGAAAAACAATGCCTTTTATTCAATCATCTGGCATGCTTGGTTTTAAAGAAATAGATTCCCGAAGGAGCGAGGAAGGACGACGGGTTTTTGACAATTGTCGTTTGTGCCATATTTGAAGCGCGCTATAGCCGAAGCTATTTATGGTAGAGATGTTAAACTTTTTTAAGAATGATCTATGTATAGCTTAGGTAAGTGTCGTCTTAAGATATGATTATTGTTGTTCAAGACGAGTTTCGAAGAAATATCAAAACATATACCTACGGGCAATTATGCCCTAAACTTGGTAATTTTTTTCGCCTACATTCTTTAGGTATCGCAGTTAAATTAACACCAGAGACAGTACATATCATTACCATCTGCAGATTACAAGATAATGTATTTCTTCCCCCCCCCCCCCGTTGAGGAACAAATTAACTCATGGGGAAGATTTCTAAAATTGTTCAAGTTCAGCACGTCATAAAAAAAAACACGTTTTTTTTTCTCAATTTACGTTTTTGGGACGTGTTTCTTTTGGCCTGTGCACATTTTGGTGGGAGAAACTTGTTTCATAGTTCTGGGCCTCTGAATATGCAAGAATACAACACTTCCGGCTGGTTCTTGATAGTTCTTTTTTCTCTCCAGCTTTTTATTTTTGCATTTATTGTTATGTTTATTTATTGATTATTTTTTACCAATGGCACAGTTATTTAGGGCGAAAAGACATAGCTTTGAACTTCCGAGCCACCGAGCATGTGACGAGTAGTGCCTTCTGACAACGAGTTTCTAACAATGACCATCTACGCGATCTTTTATGCAGTGAAGAGCGACAGTAGCTATACATATGCATAAATAATTTCAGATTAAAAGAAGCTAGACCATGCCCTCTTTCCCTGTATTGTTTTCTTTAACAGTCCGAAATATCTGGGAGGGGGGGGGGGGGGAGGGACTGGAGCCCTCCCCCCTCCGTTTTTCCGCTTCCGACGCCACTGGTATTGTAGAACGCTCCTTGACCTCAAGTTGCATCAACCTCTGTGCTTTTTGCTCGGCGTTTCTTCCGCCCCGGAAAATAAACCTCCAAAGCAATTACAAACAAAAAAAATGTCAAGATGCAGGCAAGCTGGTGTATGTTGATCATGATACAAAATCCCGAGACTGGGAATGAAATTCGCAAGAAATAGTGTAAAAAGAAAGAAAAAAAGGAACAGGAAAACGTCTCAAACTCAGCTGAGTTGAGTTTGAGACGTTTTCCTGAGCTGAGTTTGAGAAGTTGTCCTGTCCCCTTTTTTTCTGTCTTCTTACAATTTTTCTTTAAAATTTCATTCCCAGAGCTGAGTTTGAGGCGTTGTCCTGTCCCTTTCTTTCTGCCTTCTTACACTTTTTCTTCAAAATTTCATTCCCAGTCTCAGGATTTTGCATCATGTACAAACTAAACTTACTATATGCCAGCGTCACTCGGGCGGCGTTTGATCGGATTACTACCAGCGTGCAAGGGTGTAGGGGGGAAGTTTGCCAGATCACTTCAAGGTTTCTCTGAGCCTCAACCACCTGCCTGCCCCCGGCCGTTTTGAACTGGATGAGTATCGTTAAACAGTGCGTTCGTAGGATCACTACTTCGTGATGCACGTTAATGACCACCCCGGGCTGGCGGTCACAATTACTGATCTATTGTCACACGTCACTCTGCACTGGCAAATATTCCAGCAGATCCCGGACACTCGTCGTCTCATTTAATTGCCTGACCAACTTCGCGCAGTCTAAATATCACACCCGAACTTTTCTAAACCTGATTTCGTGAAAACCAGTGTGGCGTGAAAACGTTATTTGAAACTGAAACTGGTGGCGGAACATGAAAACCCGACTTCGAACTTTGCGCACTTGGACATCAAAAAAATTTAAATCCTTAAAAGATTTTTTTTTTTTTAATTTAGTCTTGAAAGAGAATCGAAACCTTCGACCTTTTCGAACTTTATGTAAAAAGAAAATCAAAATCTTCGAATTTATCGACCTTTGTCTTTAAAAATTCGAAACGCTCGAATTTTAGATCTAAAGCAATTCGAAACGTTCAAATCTCTCGAATTTCAAATTAGGGAAGTTCGAAATCTTGAAATTTATCGAACCTCAAGTAAACAAAAATTCGAAATAATCGACCCAACTTTTAGAAACCGTGAAAGCTTCGCACTTTTCGATTTCGAAACCCCGCGATTTAGGAAAGCTGCGAATTTTTCGATTTCAAACCTCCGTATGGTCGAAAATATAGAAGCCTTTCGAATTCGAGCATCAGTTCGGGTCGAAAATATTGAAACCTTTCGAAATCGACCCTAGTGTGGTTCGCGGCATCCCTAATCACGTGCAAAAATAAATATGTTCAAAAATTCATTTGCAACAAAAAAAAAAGATTTTGTATCAAAGCGATAGGCAGCATTATCTTCAATCTACCTTTCAACTTCAGGTTCCGATAATTTTAGTGGTTTTAAGTACTATTTGTATCCGATAAAGCGATTTTATCTTTTTCGGTTTTGAAACCGAAACTGAAACAGGGTGCCTATGGCAGGTGGCGCTAGCTATCGCCCAAAATCTCCCTGCTCATATCTTGTTTTGAATGGGCGTCCATAACTTTGCTCTCAGAGGCGAGTCGTCGGGTGCGAGTGTCGTCGTCTTGTGCCGGTGTTCGCCGCTTATTTTTTACTTTTAAGAACCTTAATAATGGGCGTTTCTTACTAGTACCTTGTTCAAGAGTATCAAACGGTATCTCGGAGACGCCGCGTCTAGTCATAGACCGTTGGCTGGCAGCGAGAGGCTACGAAAACTTCAAACGGCCGGTGAGTGTGACAAGTTAGTGGCGCCCCCCTCCAGTCTGCCCGTCTGCGGCCGCCTGGCTCGGCGGGCAACATTGTTCACCTCACCGAATAAACACCGTTGAGCACACGCTGCTCCGGTCAGTCATCGTCCACCCTCAACCAGGCTGCGTGTCGTCTCTCCTCGGCGGGTGCTTCGGCCCCTTCGTCCACGTTCCAGAAAGATCGTGACACTGGCGACGAGGAACCGTGGCACTGGAGGCCACCAACGTGCACGGTTCGGCCCACGCCGCCGAGAGAGTCGCTACACCGCACCCCGCTCCTGTCGCCATGCCGCTGTACGGGAGGCTCGAGCCGTTCGAGGGAGATGGGTCCGCCTGGCCGGTCTACGAAGAACAGGTCCACGTGTTCTTCCGGGCGAACGACACGCCCGAGGCGAAACAACGGGACATCTTCCTGGCCAGCTGCGGGACCCGCGTCTTCAGCCTCCTGCTCGACCTCCTCAAGCCGGCCACGCCGCACGTCAAAACGCTGGGCGAGCTGCTCGCCACGCTGCGCTCGCACTTCAGCCCGGCGCCGTCCACGCTTATGGAGCGGTTCCGCTTCAACAACCGGAGCCGCCAGGACGGGGAGACCCTCGGGCAGTTCGTCGCTGCGCTACGAGGGTTAGCGAGCACCTGCGCCTTCGGCGACCAGTTGGACTCGCTACTCCGGGACCGGTTCGTCTGCGGCATCAACAACCCTGCCATGCAGACGCGACTCCTGGAGCTCCCCGACCCCTCGCTGGACGACGCGGTGAAGGCAGCGCTGGCGATGGAAGCAGCAGCGAAAGACGCCAGCGAGATAGCGCGTGCGGCCGGCTCACCGTCGACGGAAGCGGCGGTGAACAAGATGGCGGCAAGGAGCGGTGCCTGCAGCCGCTGCGGTGCTGCCCACTCCCCCTCACAGTGCCAGTTCGTCCAAGCACGATGCTTTACGTGCGGGAGAACTGGGCACCTCGCACGTGTCTGCCGAGGGGGGAGGACGAGCGGCGGCCAGCAGCAGCAGCAGCAGCAGCAGCCTGGTTCAAGCCCGGGTTCCAACCAAGCCCGCGGCCAGGGTGGTCGTCGCAAGAGAACGCGGCGGGGACGAGCGGCACCAGGCCCGGGTCCGTCTTCAGCTAGGGTCCACGTCGTGGCCGAGGACCCACAGATTTTCGACGTGTGGCAGACGAGTAAGCCTTCCTCGTCTGTGCCACCATACATGGTGTCGATCGAAATCTGCGGCCACCCCATCACCATGGAGCTGGACACGGGGGCCAGCGTGTCGGTCATGCCCGGGAAGCTGTTCAAGCGGACCTTCCCCGGCGTGTCCATCGAGGCGTCTGACGTCATGCTGCGCAGCTACTCCGGGCAGCTATCCCAGGTCCAGGGTCGGGCCCAAGTCAGCGTTCGCCTTGGCGGCAGGGAGGCAATCCTTCCCCTTTACCTAACCAAGGGGTCGTCGCCGACGCTGCTGGGCCGGAACTGGATTCACTCGCTGGGTGTTCGGCTGCCGGAGTACCAAGAAGCTGCGCTGCACGTGGTGAAGGACGTCCCGAGCCTTTTGACCGACTTCCAGTCCCTGTTCCAGCCGGGGGTGGGCACCTTTGCCGGCACGACGGTCGGCATCCACGTACCCGAGGGAGCCCGGCCTCGGTTCTTCAAGCCGCGTCCGCTGCCGTTTGCCCTGAAGGACGGGGTCACCCAGGAGCTGCAACGGCTGCAGCGAGAGGGTATCCTGGTGCCCGTCAAGACTTCCGAGTGGGCTGCACCAATCGTTCCAGTCCTCAAGCGAGACGGCCGCGTCAGGATCTGCGGGGACTTCAAGGTCACCATCAACCCCGTCGCTACCGTCGAAAAGTACCCGCTGCCTCGGGTAGAAGATCTCTGGTCGGCTCTGTCCGGGGGACAGAAGTTCTCCAAGCTCGACCTTCGAGATGCCTACCAGCAGCTGGTGCTCCAGGATGCCGCCCGGAAGTATGTCACCATTTCGACAACCATGGGACTCTTCCAGTATACGCGCCTACCGTTCGGCGTGACCTCAGCCCCAGCCATCTTCCAGAGAGAGATGGACAACCTCTTCAGGGGCATGAGGCACGTGGCGGTGTACTTGGACGACATCCTGGTTACCGGTACCGACGACGGGGACCACCTGCAGAACCTGCACAAAGTCCTGACACGACTACAGGACGCCGGTCTCAAGCTGAGGCTGGACAAGTGCATGTTCCTGACCCCCAGCGTGGAGTACCTGGGACACATCATCTCCCAGGCTGGCCTGGCCCCGGCTCCCCGCAAGATTGAGGCCGTGCTCAAGGCGCCGAAGCCCAAGAGCAAGAAGGGGCTTCAGAGCTACCTCGGCCTCATCAACTTCTACAGGAGGTTCCTGCCCAACCTTTCGACGCATCTGGAGCCGCTGCATCGACTGCTTCGTGACGGTCAGCAGTGGGCCTGGAAGAAGGAGCAGGACTTGGCCTTCCAGCACAGCAAGGAGCTGGTCGTTAAGGCTCCAGTGCTGGTGCACTTCGACCCGGCCAAGCCTGTAGTCCTCACCGTGGATGCGTCGCCGTACGGGGTAGGAGCCGTCCTGTCGCACCGGGGTCAGGATGGTCAGGAACGCCCTGTGGCGTTTGCTTCTCGTCGGCTTCATGCGACGGAGCAACGCTACAGCCAGCTCGACAAGGAAGGCTTGGCCCTCATCTTCGGGGTCCAGCGCTTCCATCAGTACCTGTGGGGCCGGCAGTTCGAGGCAGTCACGGACCACAAGCCGCTGCTGGGGCTGCTGGGACCTGACAAGGCAGTCCCAGTGCAAGCCTCGCCTCGAGTGGTACGCTGGGCCTTGACGCTGGCAGCCTACAGGTACAAGCTGGTCTACCGCCCTGGGAAGGACCTGGGACCTGCAGACGCCCTGAGCCGCTTGCCCCTGCCGGAGGTGCCTGCTGCCGTTCCAGAGCCAGCTGACGTGTTCCTGCTGGAGCGGGCCTACCCGGGGGTGCTCACCAGGACTGCGGTGGCGCAAGCGACCAGCCGGGACCCGGTCCTGTCCCAGGTGGTCAAGGCGGTTGCCCGAGGGGAGGAGCTGCGTCACCAGGCGTTCAGCCACAAGACCGCAGAGCTGAGCTTGGAGCAGGGCTGCCTCCTGTGGGGTTCCAGGGTGGTGATTCCACAAAGTCTGCGGGCCAAGGTGCTGCAGCTGCTGCACGCGGGGCATCCTGGCATTGAAAAGACAAAAATGGTGGCACGGTCGCACGTTTGGTGGCCTGGCCTGGACCAGGACATCGTGCACCAGGTGCAAAGCTGCCAAGTCTGCCAGGAGAACCAGCGAGCCTCGCGCCACGTGGAGATCACCCCCTGGCCGTTCCCACAGAGGCCGTGGTCCCGCTTGCACGTGGACTACGCGGGACCCTTCAAGGGCCACTACTTCCTGGTGGTAGTGGACGCCTTCTCCAAGTGGGTGGAGGCACTGCCAGTCACCAGTCCCTCGGCAAGCGCGACCATTGCGGCTCTGCGGCAGGTCTTCGCGGCGCAGGGATTGCCGGACATTATCGTGTCTGATAATGGTCCCGCTTTCGCCAGCGCCGAGTACCTGGACTGGCTGCAGAGGAATGGAATCCGCCGGATGCTGGTTCCGCCGTACCACCCCGCTTCCAATGGTGCGGCCGAGCGAGTGGTCCAGACCATCAAGGACAAGCTCAAGAAGAGCCAGCCCGGGGATTTCCGAACGCAGGTGGCCCGGGTACTGTTTCAGTACCGGACCACACCGCATGAGGTCACTGGCCGTGCCCCCTGCGAGCTTCTGCTGGGCCGGATGGTCAAGACCCCCCTGGACGTCTTGCATCCAGACCTCCGGTCCACGGCGCTCCTGAAGCAGCTGAAGCAGAAGCTGGCTGCTGACCGAGGGTGCCGTCCCGGGCCTTTGCCGGAGCCGGGAGCGTCGGTGTACGCCAGGAACTTCCGTCCTGGCCCACCCTGGTCTGCCGGACATGTGGTTTCACCAGCGAGCGCCTCATCGCTGCTCGTCCGCATGCCCGACGGGACCACCTGGCACCGGCACGCCGACCATGTCAGGCCTCGCCACGGGACCAGGCTTCCACCCTCGGCCGTCGCTTCGGAGGACCAGCCTGCAGGGGGCCCAACAACAGCACCAGTCGTGGCCAGTGGAGCGCCACCACCACCCCGGAGGCGACAAGCGTCGCCACTCCTGTGGCACCAGTGCCACTCACAAATCCGGTCCCTGCAGCTCCACCGGGTGGAGCGCGACCGGTTCAGGCAGCGCCCGGCGTTGCCACACCTGGCCCGTCGACACCTGTACCCAGGCGGAGTGCACGGCAGCGGAGGCCACCTGACCGCTACTCGCCGGGGTGACCTTCATCGTCGACAGGCCGGGACTTTGCATGGCCAGACGCCGAGATGGTGTCGGCCGTGCGCGTCGTGTATTTAGTTATTTTGTTTTCAGGAAAAACAAACTGGGGGGGAGGAGTGTGACAAGTTAGTGGCGCCCCCCTCCAGTCTGCCCGTCTGCGGCCGCCTGGCTCGGCGGGCAACATTGTTCACCTCACCGAATAAACACCGTTGAGCACACGCTGCTCCGGTCAGTCATCGTCCACCCTCAACCAGGCTGCGTGTCGTCTCTCCTCGGCGGGTGCTTCGGCCCCTTCGTCCACGTTCCAGAAAGATCGTGACAGTGAGCACAACTCTTTTCTTTGTTCAGAACGAAGTGTTACTTTTGCCGTAAGCTTGCTAAGCTATGCTCTAACCTTTAGCCCCTTTCCCTGGCAAATCGCGAGCGCTTGTTTCGCAATTGGACTCGTCTTCGTGGTTGTGCGACGGCACCGCGTTGTATCGGATCGCCTACTTCTGATGCTCGTAACTGGGCTTGTAACAGTACCGCATCCCTCAGATGTCCACGCAACTTTCTATTGCGAAGTGGCACTGGCACAATCAGTTTCGTGAGTGCCACAACATCGCCAACAGAAATATTGAAGCTGAAATGTTGCGAGTGATTTCCGAATAAACTGCTCCGAAAAAGGCAGAGAACTTCTGTGGCTCGCTCGACGCGCTCTGCCCCTTTCCCACGGATCGGTTGGAGCTAGTCTTTTAGTAGATCGTTTTCAGAGGCTCTGTACTGCTACGGGCGCGCGCTTCAGAGCATGCTCGAAGTGGCAGCGCGAGCTCCCGCTACGAATAGCGTGGTCTGAAAACACGGCCGCTCGCCGAGCGCTCTACCGGCTCCAGATTTACCAGCGGCACAAGAATCCGCCCGGCGAGCGCGTGCTATTTGCCAAGGAAAGGGCTGCTAGTATGCTTGTGACCTGGGCCAGTTTGCTGGATAGCGACGTTGTGTTTGTCCTTTACCTGTCTCGGCTTTCAGTATGTCGAATGCGCCAAGCGACTGAGAGAGAGGAAGAGACGAGTGCGCGAGGACGTCAGAACGCTGAGCTCTGGTCGGTTTGATTAGTGGGTAGACCTAAAGCCAGGTACCTTGGTCTGCACCACTGCATGTGTCGAACACATTCTGATGCAAGAGCATAACGCCAAACGCATTCTAGCTCGTTCGACAAGTGCAATGAAGACAAAGGCAGCTAAATTTAGATCTACCCACTAATCATACAAACGAAAGCTCGGCATTCTGATGTCCCCACGCTCTCTCATTTCCCCTTCTCTCTTAGTCTCCTGCCCAGTATTGTTACCTTCAATAACCGTTTGTCGTCCAAGTTTGCCACGTTTACATAAATCCGACTTGAGTGCGTAGACTTTAATTATTCTCAGAATTAAGCCGATATGCCAGCATTCACCTTAAAGGCCCTGTCACACTGAGGCAACACGACGGCAACAGCAACACAACACGTTGTCCAACAGTCGGGCAACTTGTTGCTCGCTCCCCGTGTTGTCCGACATAGCTGTCACACCGCGGCAACTGCACGACAACATGGACGACAACTAAAATGTTGCCTCGGTATGACAGCTTTCGGCAACAAAAACTGCAGCAACTTGTGTTGGACAACGGGTGTTGCCCTGATCGCTGGCTGAGCGAATTTCGGGCCGGCAACACGACAACATAGATAGCTTCGATGGCAGAGTGTTTAGTCCCCTATCAATAAAGTCTTACTCAAACAGAGGCTTGGAAAACGTTATTTAACAATAATTAGGGCTGGCGTGCAGCTAAAATATTTTCGATTAATGTTTTTGCTGCATAGTTACGGAAAGCGATTTTCGAAATGGTCACAGCTACGGTCGTGAACGTTCAGACTGGTTTTGAAATTAGAACTCCCGAGAGACCAGCGCACATTACGGAAAGTGAAATAAAATGGCATGCCTACTCACCCACTAGTAGAGTATAATAAAAATAATCCAGAAAACCTAAGATTAAAAAATCGAAGCATAAAACGACCACTCTGATCATGATTGTTGATGCTTGGAACTTGGAAACAGCCGCTACCAGACACCTGATTTGTTTTAAAAATACCCAGGACGTTTTGTGGGAATGAAGCGATCACGTAGCAGCGGTAGGCCAGTAGACAGCATTGAAAAATATTTATTTCACCGATTGTTATGAAGGCCGATGGTGTCGGTGTCGCAGTTTTGAAGCACTGTCAGTTCAGCTCAACACCACGTTACAAAAGACGCTTTGGGGTACAGCCGGTGCTAACGCAATTTTACAGTAGAAATAGGAATTGCATGAAAGAACCGGACAGGATCACTTCACACGGTGGCGTAAATCCCGAACATACCTCAGCGATGTCACTTTCCTCGGTTAGGGCTATCTGCTTTGTCAGCGAATGTAGAACATTTCGATAAAATAAAGAGCGAAAAATACTCCCCGTGTCAAGTTTTCTAATCACAGTCACTGGCTGATGTCGTACCGTGGTAATTCCCGGCCCTTCGAACGCACTAGCACTTTGTAGAGTCACATTTCCAGCGATTCCGCGCCGCACACGACCGAAGGTAAACAATCAAGATGGCGGAGTATTCCCCGTGTTGTCCTCGCCGTCAGCGCGGTGTGACAGGGTTGTCGGACAACAAATCGGGCAACACGGTTGCCGGGCGGCAGCAACATGTTGCCCGACTGTTGTTGTTGCCTTGATGTGACAGGGCCGCCGGCAACACGACTTCCCCGTGTTGCCGGATAGAGTTGTCCAACTGTTGCCTCAGTGTGACAGGGCCTTAAAGGGGTCCTGCAATCATATTTAAGCGTCAACCTTTTTTGCGGTTTCCACTTCTCTTCTGGTTCGGGCAAGCCAGCGGGAACGGAGAGAGTAAATAAATATCAGTGCTTCATATTTTAACTGGACGACGCGGAAACCTCCTCCACCTACGGGGGCGCCCCGCGGTACCGAAAGTGCACGAAATGTGACGTCTTTGGTCCTGGGCTTACTACTGGTGAGAGCCGCTAAAAGCTTCTTTTAGTCGAAATACAAAATATAAGTGGCAAGAACCGTCTCAATTATTTATGCAAGTAGTTTTTGTTCAGTATTTCAGATCAGAAAAGAAACAAATGCAGTTTATAAAGTCCGGAAACCAGAAATGACCCGTCGACATACCCGCCACCAAGCGGTAAAAAAGGCGGCGCATACTAGAAACGAATAGTAGGATCAGGCTCCAACGAGTGGCGAGCGAGCGTAGAAAGGTCCCGGATGTATGCGGTGGCACTGCGGTCATTTACGGACTCGAGGATTTGACCGGTTCCGAGCGTTCGGCACAGGTTTGGCTTGCACTTTGGCCATTTCGCGGTATGGCAGCGCGAAGTGGCTCCTGTTCTGAACTGATCTTCACCCCGTGTTTGCTGTCGTTTGTGGCCAATGAAGTGTCATGCCGAATTAGTGTTTAATCGTGCAGCAAATGCAATGCGAGCCGCCCTGGCTGCCTGCTCCTACAGCCTATTCAGAACATGCTTTTGTGGCACCCTCTCGAGCTGTCGACGCAGAGTGCGGCAGCCATGAGGGCTCGCTGCGCTCACTACCCCTCCTCTAGTTCACGGCCGCTGAAGTGGCCAAAGACGTCACGAAGGAAGTTATTTTTTGCTTGTTTTTGTAATATTAATTTGCCTATAACTTTTAAGATAAAGCGAAATTCGAGGGGAAAAAAAAAGTTTCATTAAGTTACTATGTTTAGTGCGCTTAAGTTCGGTGCAAATTAAAAACCAGTAAAAAAGACATTGCAAGGCCCCTTTAATGGTCAAGTCCTACGCTAAGATGGCACCATGTTGTGTCACATCTCAAAGTTAAACCAGCATTTCCAACTCAAGCCGAACATTGTAATCACATTTTCTGTCTGGTGTTCCGCATGCGGTGGCCTTTCTGATAGCATAAAGATCTTAACCACTGTCTTTGATGCTCTGCAAGAAGTTACAGGATGCAAGAAAGCGCTGATAGTTCTGGGCCTTGCCACTCTAGAACCGAGGGAACAATACTGCACACGACATGGCGAGCAAGATCGTTTCCAACGGCTTTCAAGACACTACAGCTACTTCGATCATGGTTGGACCACAAGGACGAGAGGTTCCAGTGCAAGCAGGAGCAGCACTGAGGTAGGAACTACTTTTTCTGCAGTACCAGCACTTTGAGCTCGCGACGCCATTCCTGCTCACAACTTACTCTAGGGGCTCCCTCCGATGCGCAAGGCCAGAGTGGGTGCCGCCCTCGCCGAGCAGCTCAGCTATTTGCGACTCCAGCGAACTATAGGGGCGCGCCGGTTAGGCAGTATGGCGGGCGAAAGGAGGTTGCTTTCGTCGTTCAGCACGCTGACCACCATAAATTCTTTCACTGCAGCGTAAGATCGGTGTTACATGTGAAAGCAAAGCGATTTTTCGACGGAAGAAACCTTCTAGTCAGTGCGTAGGAATGACACGGCGGAAGCATAACAATAATTACTGGAAGCAATGTTTGTTTCTATGCTGCCTACGTGAACCAAGCAGCGATAACAGACGACAGAGTGGAAACGACCTCCTCTCCTGAGCTTCTCGGTGTTGCCGCTACGCAGCGTTGATTTCGCTGGAGTCTCCAATATTCAGCTCATTTACAATGGCAAGAAAGGTTTTCGTTTCTTCTCGAGAGAAACTTACGGAGGGACACCCAGGATTGTGCCCACTTTTTTTCTGCTGCCAACAAGACAAGACTCGCCGCCTCCATGTTCTCAGCTAGGCACTAAGCCAGGATTTTGATTCGGGGGGGAGATGTGCCCGGTTTTTGCTACCAAGTCTGCCAATACTGAGTTGGCGGCAAAAGGAAAAAGAATGCTATACTCTAGCTCTGCAATGCCTATACAGTTACTCTATATCTAAACTAAGCGCAGCGCTCGCGTTAAACCACAAAACTAAAAAAAAAAAAAAAGATTGCAAGAGTGCAAAGACAGGAAAGGACCTTGAGACAAGTTGAAAAATGTGTCATCTCGGGATCATGCTTTTGTTAATTTTATTTCTTACGTTTTGTAACAAGTCGTCGCAGATTGTCACCGCGAAGCGGCTTGAATGGGTGGACCAGGTAGGTTAAAGGGATACTGAACCGAAATTTGGATTTCCCAAAGTAAGGCTGCAGAAGTGTTGAACCAGATGCTACGACCTCCAAAACATCCCTCGTACATCGATATCTCAAACGGATGGCCATACTTTTGCAAAAAGAAGGGCGCGATCAAGCGAGTTCTTTGACGTAACTGTCCTCCGGGAGAATTTGAGAATGAGGAGAAGCGGCCTCGCTTCTCTCCTCCTCGCTTCGGTTCACCAGCTTGGCGGGACGTAGCGAGGAGAGAGAATGGGAATCGTGACGTGCCCTGTCTCGTCGGCCGGGTTCAATCGCGCACTTCTTTCCCAAAAAAATACGGCGATCCGTTAGATATATCGCCGTATGTCTGGTATTTTTTGGTTTTGCAACTTCCCACCTATCCGCCCGGCCTTGTTTAGTTAGCTCGAAATCTCGGTTCAGTATCCCTTTAGCACGCGCCTTAGTGTTACGTGTGCGACATAGTGGTCGTCCCCCACTGCAGTGGCGTGGACAGGGAGGCAGCTTATGGGGCTTCAGCCCTCCCTCCCCTGGTCATAAAGATCCCAGCCTCCTCAGCCAGCCCCCCCCCCCCCCCGCCCCCTCCCCTCCTAAAAAAATCTACGCATGGCACTGTGAAAGTGGCAAGTTATTTTCTTCGACAAGGAAGGGCACATGGGGGTAAATTACCTTGCTGCAATATTAGGGATTTCTATGGTGCAGTATTTGCTTTAAAATGTCAGGGAAAAAAGTATATTTTGGCTTCTAAAAAGCTGCATCCAGTTAACATCTGCAACGATTTTTCGTGCAGCGAATTGCCCTATGACGAATCGGCCTATTCGACGAATGAACCGCCGACGAGTTGACCGTCGACGATTTGTCCTAGACCCTCACCACATCATCTCAGCTGCGATCTACAACGCAGGACGACATTGCATTCCTATAGGACAGGGGTCTCAAGCACGCGGCCCGCGACTCGCTGGGACGCGGCCCGCAGGCAACCGGCTACGCGTTCCGGTTCCTGTGCGCTGGAAATGGTATGCGCCATAGTGATCTCATCACGCCGATTCATTTCCGCTCGAAAAGTAGCTCTGCTATTTTAACGTATTCACATAGTTTATACTTATCTGTGCTCATTTGCCCTTTGTTTCGCTTTATTTTTTTGCTTTCCGGCTTTTTGTAATGTACAAAAATTACGCTACTGCTGCAAGCGCAAACTATTCGTTTCAGGATACATCTCGGCTGCGCGAACTCTCTGTCAGCAGGAGTAGCTGCCAAAGATAAAGCAACGAGGTCGGGACTAGATCCATCACAGTATTTTCTCAGTGTGTTGTAATAAAAATCGTCAGGAAAGCAAGGACTGTCAAATTAACTGATTGATTTTTTAGAGACAAGTTGGGCTTGGTGAATTTCCGAGCAAATTAAGCAACGAAAACGACAGTGCAATTTCTGTCTTGTTCCATTAAAAATGCTAGCATGCTGGCGGGGCGGTGCCATTTTAATTATTGATATCACATGACGTGAGGCCCCAAAGTAGTCACATAAACCAATCAAATTTAAACATGTCACTGGCAAAACTGTGAGTTACAAAAAGCATAGAGGACGAGGTCTTTTCATTTTTAAAATCGTCTAACTCCCCCCCCCCCCCCCCCCGTTGCTTTGGCCCTCGACCTTTCCGGTATGGGATATCTGGCTCTCAGACTCAAATGAGTTTGAGACCACTGCTATAGGAGGTGCTCGTCAGAAACGTTTAATAGGACGCAACAAGGTGGGCAACAATTGCCGGCAACTTGCGACGCGCAAACGTTTCTCGGTGAAGTTATGGAGTGCGAAGGTCAGTACACGAGACCTCTCTTGCTTAGGCGACGCAGGTGGACATTACCAGTCGACTGCTTCCGTTGCATTCTCATATTTAAACAAATCTAAAATTATTACTGTGAACCAAGAAACTTTTTTTCTTCTCAATTTACAGTATTTTGTGTGCAAAATAAAAAGTGTTACTGTATCTTTGTGGCGTTGCAAGCACGAGGTGCTTAGGCCTTTTCGTTGCGGTGCAGAAACGTTATTCTAAAACACCCTGGCAGAGCGCGCGCTAACACATACGCTAAATTTAGTGCTAGCATGCGCTCGGTCGCTCCGGCGAAAAGTAAATCCGGTAGAATAAACACAAATTTGGGACGAAACAGACGCATGCAACTCTTTCAACTCTCAACGAGATTTATTTCGTCTCCGTTCAAACGACGGCCATCGAGCAGGTTCAGGGGAGGGAGCAGAGAAGGAAAAAAAGGGGGGGGGGGGTTGAAAGAAGAAGAGGGGGAAAAACAGGTTATTCGCGGCCTTCCCTCAAGGCCCCTGGTCCCTTCCGCCCAGTTCAGGATGGAGGAATTTCATCTCCCTGTCTGAAAGGGCTAGAGAAGCCGAAGCAACATTAGTGACCGAGCTGTTAATGGCGTACGGTTCGGTGACCTCCCTGCCAAATCTCTGCCGGTGTCCTCCCAATACGTGCCTACCTTCGTATCTGGGCGAACAACCGTCGCACTTCATACGGTGTACGACTATTGGATGCATGGAGTCGTCGGGGGGTTTGCTCACCTCTTGCGAGTATTCCCTCAGGCGCTCATTTAGGCACCTGCCGATCTGCCCTATATACCCCCCCCCCCCCCCCCCCCCCCACGAAAAAAGGATGGTATAAACCACCTCCTTCCTGCACTTAACAAACTGCTGTCCGTGCTTTTTGTTGCATTGGATCACGGAGGGTGGGGTATTCACCATTCTGCACATTTGTTGAAGCTTTTGCTTGCAGCTAAACACTACCCCTATCTCGAAGTGATAGGCAAGTCCCTTAAGGCGATGTGCGGTGTTGTGCGAGTAGGGGATAACTGCAAAATGTTTTTTTACGAGGAACAGGAGCGGCTGGCAGTGCCCGGGAGGCAGTGATCAGCCTCTTTAGTGTCTTTGCCACTAAGTCTTCAGGGTACCCTGCCCTCTTTAGCCTCTCTGTCTGTAGAAGCACGCTGTGCGCGGTGAGATGGGCGCACGACCTGGTTCCAGAGGATTTTAGGAGTGAGTTCACGAGACCCCGTTTTACTGCTTTGGAGTGGGCACTCGTGAAGGGCGGACCGGCTTTTGTGTGCGCTATCTGAACTCCCAGCATATCCCATCGGGGTGCATCTTCAGGTGCAGGTCCAAGTATTGAAGACAGTCTTCAGACGGGTCTTTTCTCTTGAAGGAGAATCCGGTGGCTCTCGAAGCGAAGGCCTGAATGACAGACTCGGGAGGGGTCTGCTTTGGGTGCACGATCAGATAATCGTCTACATACTGGAACACCCGACTCTCCGGTGCGGTCTCCTCCATTCAGCTCCTATGCACAGCATGCACAGCGTGCTTCTACAAACAGAGAGGCTAAAGAGGGCAGGGTATCCTGAAGACTTAGTGGCAAATACACTAAAGAGGCTGATCACCGCCTCCTGGGCACCGCCAGCCGCTCCTGTTCCTCGCAAAAAGCGTTTTACAGTTATCCCATACTTGCACAACACCGCACATGGCCTTAAAGGGATACTCCACCGATTTTTTGAGCTACCTCAACTAACTATATTTTCTGACTCCCCGGCCTTTAGCCTTTCCGGTATGCTATTTAGCGTCGCGAAATTCATAATAGGTATTGTGAAATCGGCAAATGAAAATGGTGCAAAAACCAATATTCAAATACTCGCGCACTTTTCCGTGCCGTGACGTCAGTGGCAGGCAGGCTTGCCAGTCGAGCAAGTCGTCTAAAAATAGAATATGCCAATCATTTGTTCCGTGCTGGAGCGCGGATACGGGAGCGAGCTTCCAAAGCACTCATTTGACACCATGAAACTGCTTCAAATCCGTTGGGAACAATTTCTGTAGTCCAAAAAGTTCACCCTGCCTTCCACTGACGTCACTTTTTCATTGTTGCCAGTAGAGACTGTCAGTTTGAAAAACATGGTGAAGACCAAAACTGTAAATTCAATAACTTCGCGAAAAAACAATATTTTGACCTAATATTTGGGATACTATTTTAGCAATGTTTGTTGGTTAGTTTAGCAAAATTTCAAGCAAATCGGAGACAATGAAAAAAACGGTGGAGTATCCCTTTAAGGGACTCGCCTATCACTGAGCAAACCCCCGACGACTCCATGCATCCAATAGTCGTACACCGTATGACGTGCGACGGTTGTTCGCCCAGTTGCGAAGGTATGCGCGTATTTGGAGGACACCAGCAGAGATTCGGCAGGGAAGTCGCCGAATCGTACGCCATTAAGAGCTTGGTCACTAACGTCGCTTCGGCTTCTCTATCTAGCCCTTTCCGACAGGCAGATGAAATTCCTCCGTCCCGAACTGGGCGGAAGGGACCAGAGGCCTTGAGGGAAGGCCGCGAATAACTCGTTTTTCCCCCTCCTCCTCTTTCAACCCCCCTCCTTTTTCCTTCTCTGCTCCCTCCCCTGAACCTGCTCGATGGCAGTCGTTTGAACGGAGACGAAATAAATGTTGGTGAGAGTTGAAAGAGTTGTAAGCGTCTGCTTTCGTCCCAAATTTTGTTTATTCTTTCCGATTGTTTAAGTATAATTACCAACACGCTCGTTTTTAATGTTAAATCCGGTCGCTGTAGCTATTTTACTATACGAAGTTGGTACTGGTGTGGGCCTTTAGTGACAAAGAGTGGAAGTCTGGAATAATAAATAAAAACATGCTCTCCTGGCGCAATAGACGCAGTGGTTGAGTTGCCAGCTGACTCCACTGCTATTGAAGTAATAGGGCAAAGATACGCTAGTTGATCATTTACTGAGATAAAAGAACAGAGCACTAAAGGCTGATTTTGGAGTAGCCATAAATATTCTAAGAATGCGAACCACTTCATAACGGCAGCCACGAGCGAGAGTTCGATGTTTGGTACAGCCCGTCGGTACAGCCCAGAGATGGAGAACGGCAACCTCCCTGTTTGTCGTCTGCTAGCAGAGTCGGGCGCGTGCCCTCTCTCGTTTTACCCCGCCGACCCTGCTGAACTTCCCGGATGTGTGGAGAGGGTGCTGTGGTCTAACAAAATGGCGCCGCCCTGAGAGAACTAAATGGAATGGTCTATAAGCTCCCTACGGAAGCCAGAGTTGCGCATCTGTTTTCCACGTGCGGCCGCGCCGCTATTCGCCGAGATCCGATCACGTGAGGAGCAGACTCAAATGCCGTGCAGGAAAGTAGACGTTGCGTGCGCCCCGGCGTACGTTCCCCTGCTTCAGTCAGATCCTCATCTGAATTCAGTCAGATGAGGAGCAGGATCAACGTGCCGTGCAGGAAAGACGGCGCTACGGGGATAAACACCCAACTCTGGCTCCTATAGGGAGCCTATACAAGAACTCTGCAAGCACTGGTACCACAGATCGAGCAGCACCTACCTCTCCATGCTTATGCCGGAAACTCTCAGCCTCGGGGTTCGGCCGTGGTTGGCGCCAGGCATGTAGCAAGTGGGAAGGCCCATGGGGCTTGGCCCCCCCCCCGAAATCTTCCATTTTGCTGGGACCCTCCTGTCCTCCCTCCCCCTCATACAGCATTTTGTCATAGGCGGCCCCCCCCCCCCCCCCCCCCTTGCCCGAAACAAAATCCTGGCTACGTGCCTGGTTGGCGCGGTCTCGCGCGGCGAGATGCAGCAGTGTCCTGTGAGCAGTTAGAAACAATCTCGCTCACCAGGGCATGCACAACTACCTCCTCTCTTTTCCAGAGTGAGGGTAAAAACCGGATTTTAAGCCTTGTTCAACTTCTTACTAACTGTGCAGCGATATTACCAATTCTAAGCAGTCGCAAGAGATTAAAATCTGTTTTTGCACCCTCCGGTCATAAGCAGTCACGAGTTTGTGAAACAGCCATTAGAAACGTTTCATTTCAGTTAATTTATACCGCTAAAACGATATCAGTTTTGAGCAGTCAAAGCAGGATCAATCGAAACTTCGAGTTCAGACCAACATCCTTTTGCGAGTTCTTAATAAAGTATTTGCACGACTAGGTTTCTCCCTGAGCACAGGATTAAACGTCATCGAGCTCTAAACTCACGTGCTCCGCATCACGAATGTTCTCAAATCCCCCCAGCTCGTGGGGAGCCGAGGGGAATTTGTGACCGGCCGACAGAATATCTGTTGTTTCGTCAGAACGACCAGGCCTCCCCTTTGTCCCCCTGCTTTTAGGAAGGTACAGCAGTTAACAACATTTAGGTGGGCGCCTTTTTAAAAAAAAATTAATATGCTTTTTGTTTGACGAGTTTCCGAAGGTCACCAGCACATTCGAAAAAGGAAAGACTCCGGCAACTCCGACTCGGTTGTGCGAATGCTTGCTTGATATTTCTGCACTGCCTCCTCCTTCTCGTTTTTTCCTTCTCGCAGCTCTACGACATACTCAATTTTCTCCAGCATTAATGATCTCTCATGAGATACCCCGTCACCATTATGCACATTTACAAGGCGATCAAAAGCCTTTTAGCTGCACGAGCAGCTTCTTTGAAGCTCACTACCCATACAGGCATTGTATTCGATCGACTTGTCTTCCTTTTTTCTTAAAGGGGCACTAAACCAATGTTTGCGAAAGTCTATTTACGGTCATAAATGTGGACGTGTCTGCAATAGTTCCCGAGGAATCGATTTCTGATGCCGATTTAAGTAGCAATAGCTACTTAAATTGGTTAAGTGCTTCTTTAATTTTTTAACAGACAATTGCTAACCAAAAGATTAAAGCAGGCTCCTCTGTTCCGTGCAATTTGCTCTGTAATCAGTCGGTCAACTTGACTGTCAAACTATATCTTCGATCTGATATGTTTGGTATACTATCCCTATCACGTGAGCGGATAGTTGAAATAGCTGCAAGGCTATGTCCTTTTTATCAAAGTAGACCATCTTCTGTGGTGAAGCTAAGGTTCTTGAGGGGCAGGTGCTTTCTTGTGGCCCTTGTGGGTTGCTCTTCACACGTCCGTTTGTAGAGCAAGGTTTAGCATGGTGACGGGGTATCTTTTTGGTGGTAGTCTTTATCCGTGCCACAGTTTTCAAGGGCATAAGAGCATTATTTGGTTGACTGACACTTAACTTGGTATTGTGAGTCAAGTAAATTGTCACGGCTGTGCTCATCTTCTTTGTCAATGCTTTCAAAATATTGAGAGGTTATTGTCTGATTGGCCACTAATTGTAACTTGGCTTTGTTACAATTTTTTGTCCTCTGATTCCGAGTTATCAGGTTGTAAACCAGACCGAGGTGCCTGCAATTTGACAGGCTTACTGTTCTGCAAGGTCCATCAATCTTAAAGGGGGACCAGCAGAAATATTCTTTTCACCCTGGCGGAAAGTCCTCCTCGCCCTCTTTTTTTCTTGTATTGTGACACGGCGAGGCGAGGGGAAAGGTCCCCTTTTGCGCCGGCTTCTTCTGAGAGGATAAGCCGAGAAAATCCCCGTTCTGAGCGACGGGCGATGGGTGCGGCAGCAGCGACCTCGTGACTTACAGGTATCATCAGCTCCTATCGCGTAATCTGACCCATTTTTGGCTCTCGCCAAGCCTAGCCCCTCGGGGGTAGGTTTTACGGAGCTGCAAGGCTGCGCCCTCGCAGTCACCGAATTTGAGCTGTCGAAGTTCTTTGGTTTAGCCCGTGGCAAAGTAAACGCATACTTCGGGAGCTGCGATGCATCTCCGCACCCAATGAAGGAATGTTTCATAGATATTATCGGTTGATCAAGAAGCTCAACGCACATACGCGAGATGTGGTGATTTGAATATGTAAGGATGACTTACATTTACACAAAACATTCCATCTTCAAGAAAAAAACAATAAAAAAACACGGGTTATCACGTTCAAACCTACCTCAAATTGGGATCGATGGAAAAGAAAACAATGTACCAGGCGCGGGCATCTTGTAGAAGGTCTCTGTTTTCTAGTAGTGAGCAGAAATAATTGAAGAACTTTAGCAGACTATGTTCTCAGGCCACGCTATATTTAGCGAGAGCTCGCGCTGCGACTTCGATGCATTCTCCGATGCGCACGCCTGAGCTGCCTGCGGGCGTTTGAAAACGATTTACTAAAATGCCCTGTTGTGTGCCTAACTCGCACAACATGATGGCCAGCAAAATGTATGAAATTCATATTTACAGATTCCCAACAACCACCTGAGGTAAGAGGGCATCAAGGGTAAATTCAATATTAGAAAGTTTTAGTGGGTGTCTTTTAGCCACTTCGTTAACCGTACGGTCCTACCCTACAACGAAATGTAAGCAAGACTCGCTGTTTACATTCTTTATCGAGTATGGCTATGGAGCGGAAAAGACAATATTAAACCCCTTTTTGGCAAGTCTAGCTTGTTGTGTTATGGTTCAACGTTGCTTGTATTGGTACCATAGCACGGGCCGCCACTTCGAAGTATTTGTGGTGTCTCAAAGAAACTAAAGCAAAAGCAGACACTTTTTTTTTAACGTGACACAGAATTGTATTTAACATTGTGAAAAACTTTTAGGTACCCTACGCCATAGGCGTAGACTACGGGGGGGCATCGGGGCTCGTGACCCCCGGGCCATGATTCTGACCGACATGCTGTTTCGCGCCATGGAACGAGCTTCTAGTAGTGGCATGTAAACAAAATAACGCCCACGTTGCCTTTATTGACAAAATACATGAAAAATGGAATCCCAGCGTGCTTACGTTAGCTTCAATCTCCAGTTCTGGCGAAAAGCTAACGCGCAGCACTCCCCCCATCGCCCCGGGAAAATGGAAAGTCTACGCCGCTGCCCTACACCACGCAGTTAGCAGGAACAAACTATCGGCGGTGTTTCCTACTTTTTTTTTTCTTGTTAGAAGTGAATGATGTTTAGGAAACTGTTAATGCGAGTATCCAACCTTAGCGGTAGATTTTAGTGCGAGCCAATACATTGCTGGGGAAAATAGCAAAAAGCGCCGATGTCGTGTTTGCGCTAACAGTGTCGTGCAATGTACGCATACCGCTGCACAATCAACGCTAACGGAGTGAATCAGTAAATTTAGTGGCCCCCCAAAAAGTGGTGTTATTTTGTTTGGTTTTTTATGGTTGAAAAGTTGTTATTTTTATACAATCAATTCCGTAAAGAGTGCTTCCATTGGGCACCAACTTACGAGGCATCAATTTGTTCTTATACACTAAATTCTGCATGGCCCTTGCGTAAAAATGTCAATATTGCGTTTGTACTAGCTGTTTTACGCACAGTAAGAAGACCAGTTCATTGCTCGAACATTTAAACAAGGCCTTTCTTACGCCAAATAGACATTTTGCGAGTACGCTCTATTACTGGGGGTTCATACAATAATCTACGTTGTTTATTTGGAGGAAAGGAAGTAGTGGTGAGGGGAGGGGGAATTAAATACAAAAGACGACTCTAGGGAACCTCGAAGTTTGTAAATATTTCGCACAACCTCTAATGTTGAGTTAATTAAATCACTTTTGGTTTGTCTGTTTCAGAATTTGATAAAAGTCGTGCTAAAGGCCAAGATGAACGAAAAGTAAGATGCCCCTGTTTATTTGAGCAAGAAGCGTGTACATACGAGATAGAACTGAGAAAGCATATGAGTGTAACCGTAGCAATCTCCGACCAAGCCTGAACCTCACTTTTTCTGAAACCATGGAGATGACTGCTTTTGACGACTTGATAAAGCAAGCCAAAGCCGTTAATAAGTGTGACTCGTTGTCAGCTGTGATAATCAAGGCGCTGCGACGATTTCTTGAAACCTTTCATCTTTTAAAACAAGGCGTGTAATAAATCCATTGCCATATTATGCTTAATTGCTCTGATTTTGTAGCGGTATGCATGCATTACGTGACACTGTTAGCCCGAATGCGACATTGCCGCTTTTTGCTATTTCTGCCCGCAACATGTATTGTCTAGCACTGAGCTCTGCCACTTAGGTTGGATAGTTGCATAACAGTTTCCTAAACATCATTCACTTCTAAAAAAACAAAATGAGAAAGACCGGCGATAGTTTGTCCGTGCTAACTGTGTGGCAGTATACCTAAAATCTGTTTGCAATAACAAATTGCAAACGCGTTTCATGTTAAAAAGAATCGGCTACATTTGATTCTTTTTTTAATGCTTTAAAATACTTTAAAAGGGCAGCACGTGCTATAGCACCGATTTAAGCAGCGTTGAACTATAACACGACATGCCTCGATAGCCGCACTCGATAAAGAATGCTCACAGAAAGGTTATAGCCTATATATTGCTGTAGGGTACGGTTATCCAAGAGCTGAAGACGATCCACTAAAATTTTTTAGTATCGACACACACCATTGCTGCCTTCTCACCTCATGTGGTTGTTGGGATGCGTAAATATAAATGTCATCTACATTCGTTGGCCATCATATAGTGTGAGTTACGCACACAATAATATGTGCTCGCTGCTCGAAAACAGACCTTCTACAAGATACCCGCGCCTGGTACATAGTTTTCTTTTCCATCGATCCCAATTTGAGGCAAGTTCGTTATCAGCCGTTTTTTTTTTTTTTTGAAGATGGAATGTTTTGTGAAGATGTATGTCATCCTTACATATTCAAGTCACCACATCTCGCGCATGTGTTTTGAGCTCCTTGATCAACCGAGAATATTTATGAAACGTTCCTTCAATGGGTGCGGGGATGCATCGCAGCTCCCAAGTATGCGTTTACTTTGCCACGGGCTAAAACAAAGAACTTCGACAGCTCAAATTCGGTGACTGCGAGGGCGCAGCCTTGCAGCTCTGTAAAACCTACACCCGAGGGGCTAGGCTTGGCGAGAGCCAAGAAAATAGGGCAGATTACGCGATAGGAGCTGAAGATACCTGTAAGTCACGAGGTCGCTGCTGCCGCACCCGTCGCCCGTCGCTCAGAAAGGGTATTTTCTCGGCTTATCTTCTCAGAAGAAGCCGGCGCAAAGGGGACCTTTCCTCTCGCCTCCCGGTGCTACAATACAAGAAAGAAAGAGGGAGAGGAGGACTTTACGCCAGGCGGAAGAATATTTCTGCAGGTCCCCCTTTAACAATACCTAGGTGGTTGAGATGAATCTTCAAAGCTCTACTCTAATTATTTTTATGATTTTATTATTTTTGTTCTAAGTTATGGCTTCTTTTATGCTTTGTATTTTCAGAAGTGGGCCTTCAACTCCTTCAGCTGGTGCTGCAAGCCTGCTGGCACAACTTGTGGCCCAGGTACCAGAATGAAGAGCTGAAGGCACTGTTCGAGTGAGAGGACCAGTGGCCCTTGCGCAGCTCGAAAACCGGACCGGGCAGTCATCAGAGCTATTTATGTTCCACTTCCATTAGCTCCAAGATGTTTCGTTGGCACCCTTTAATGGTTTCTGTCTGTGACGTCACAAACAAAATTTCCCTTGTCCTGATTGGCAATATTTGCCTCTACCTCCCTGTAATTGGCAGGATTTCCCTCCCCGTTAGCCGGCATTTGGGTAAGCATTATCAGTATACAGGAAGCTATGGTTCGGCGGATCGCAAACCCAACTACAGCGACGCTTTTTGTCGTGCACGTTGCTAATAGTCTGCGTCACTAGTTATGTGCAGTGCAAGCGAAGCAACTCCAGGCAAAAAAAAGAAGGGCAAGCACTAGGAAGGCTGGACAGAAGAAGAGGGCGAGGCGAGAAAGAGAGAGCACTAGGAACGTTAGAGAGGAGGGTAGGTTTCTCCCCTCCCCAACCTTTCTAGTGCTTGGCCTTTCTCCCCTCTAACTGGCGTTGCCTTTGTCTGTCCTTCACGTAATTATAGTCTGTTACAACTCAAGAATGTAAGGAAAGGGAAAGGAAGGCCGGGGAGGAGGAAGCAGACGAATTGCTGGAGAAGAGAGAAGAAAGTTTTTCCCTCTTCTATCTAGCATTCCGTCTGCTTCCTCCTCCCCAACCTTCCTTTCCCTCGCCCCATCTTCTTGAGCTGTAACTTACTATAATGAAACAGGGTATACGGGACATGTTGCTTTTTGAAACAATCAAGACTCATGAAAGATTGATAAGAGCCTGTTGGTATGGTTATTTTAACCTTTAGTGGAATAGACCGATCTCACTTAGCGTTCAGCGCATGTGTGAAGCCGCCATAACTTTAGTTCACAAGAGGCAGGTGGCAGTGCTTGAGACACCTCGTGCCGTCTCGCGCTTTGCACGCGCAGAGCTCCAGCGAGGTTGGGGCACATGCAGAAAGACGAAAGTTCCCTTGATGCATTGCAGCAGCAGTGGCTTGGCCAAACTTGCCTGTGAAATCAGTCTATTACAACTAAAAAAATTGAAATTATTTGTATAAGTTAGGCAATTCCTTGTTATGTATTTGCCAAATATAATTGTTAGGTGTACATCCTTTAAAGGAATGCTGAAGCGAAATTTTGATTTCGGGAAACAACGCAGAAGCGCTAGGCAGGACGCTGCAAACCTGAAAGCATCACGCATAAATCAATATTTCTAACGGATGGTTGTATTTTTGTGAAAGAAGAGCATGCTTGAACAATGGCCAAAAAGGCACGTGACGTCGCGATTCTGGTTTCCTCCTTTTCTCACTTTGACTCTCCGAGGACGCGAAAAGGGAAAGAAGCAAAGCCGTTTCCCCCCTCCTCAACTATTCTGCAGGAAACACAATGTCGCGATTCTCACTCATCGCATCCTTATTTTACAAAAATGGCCATCCGTTCGAGATATCGCTTTATGAGTGGTGTTTAGGGGTTGGTGGCGCCCCGTTGAACACTCCTGCTACCTTATTTTGTGAAATCTAAATTTCTGTTCCTTTCCTTTAAGACCTGTTCACATTAGCACTACACCTGTGCTGCCAAGTTATTAATCTTGGTGAAGCTTTTAAAGTACTGCATTAAGTCGGTTTGGGGATGCATCACGCTACGATTTACGACAGAGGTGCCCGAAGGTATTGGAATCACTGCATCAAAAGCTCAAAGAACAAACTTACCTGAGTAAAAGGTAAAAAAATTACTATTTTTTTCTGCCTACGGCGCCCATCTGCTAACTGTGCACCCTTTGACTGGCTCAATAACTGACAGATGGCGACATCAACCCTAGCGGCTTGTAGCTGCTCAGCAGCCGCCCAGTCACACCAAAATCGGACAACCTTTTTGAGTCATAAATGGTGCACACTTTTTCGGTGCTATAATTGTCAGAACATTATTTTATTTTCACCCCCAATAAATCACATTACATGGACACAAAAATAATCAAACCGATGGTTCATTGAATAATTTCAGCTACATGTGGTGTGCTTTTGGTGTGACCGTGGAGCTACTGAACTGCCATAAGGCGTCGGTGCCGTTGCCGCCATCTGTCGGTTGTTGTGCCAGTCGGAGGGTGCGCATATACTAGCACACTGGTGTCGTAGGTAGCCAAACCAGTTTTTTTACTTTTTACTCGGGTAAGTTCATTCTTTGAAATTTTTTCTGCGATGCTTTCACCACCTTCAGGCACCTCTCTGGTAAATCGTAGTGCAATACATTGTGAAGCCAATTTATGCGGTGATTTGAAAGGCTTCACGCAGATTCGGGGCATTAAAATAGACCCTTTCCGAACTTCAGTCTGGCCACTTTGATCACTATCATCATCATCTGAAAAATGGCATATGTGCCATACCAATGGCGGCTTTCGATTTACTGATGAAGGAACATGTTGAATGATGTTGAATGTTGAAGATGATGAAGGAACATGTTGAATGTTGAACGATGGAAAAGGAAACTAGCACAGAAAGGTAGATAGTTATAAACATGTTTAATGTGAACTGTTGAAAATAAGGGTGTACCTTGGTCTTTCTTTTTTTTTTTTTAAAGGTTATTACAACAAAATTTTAGCACTAATTGTACTGTCTAAATGTTAACCATGTTCTGCCCACACCATGGAGACACCGATTTTTTTTTTTTTGCTAAGAAAGACGCCGAAACATTATTTAAATAAACCAGATACTGTCACGTCACACCACATAAAAGCAGCACCGCTACACGGGAACATGGTGGCAGGCTGTGTGCGCCCGAGCCCTGTCTAACTTGGCTGAACCGGTTTTCTTTTTTCTTCCGTGCTTATTCAACTCCTGCGGAGAGCGAGGAGGGACAGCTCAAGCGGCCGGCTTGTAGTGCATTGACATCATCAAGTGGCGAAGCTCACAGCCACGCCAGCCCCCATATAGCCTTGATTGAAGGAGAACCAGGCGTCACGAACGTGTAAGCTCACAACCACGCCAGCCCCCACGTAGCTTTGACTGAAGGAGAACCAGACGTCGCAAATGTGATGCATATCGGGAGATCTTCTGAGACACTAGTTTTAGATGTTTTGTGTCTTTTTGAGCAAAAAATTGGTGTCTCCACTGTATGGTCAAAGCATGGTTGACATTTAGACAATAAAATAGGCACTACAATTTCGTTGCTATATCACTTTAAAACCATTCTGCCCTTTTACCATATTTTCAATATCAGTAGTATTGATATTGCTTTGAAGAAACTGTCTTCAATTCACTTCTTGAGAAAAGTCCACTCCCCACCTGGTTTGCAAGCTTCATACGATAACGTCGGAAACATCTGTTGTGTTGATTGTGAGTACATTTTAACTTAAATGCTTGTGCTTTTTTGGTTACAGGTCCCTTCCAGCACTACGCAGGAAAGAGAATGGCCAACAGCGGACTGATTGCAGGAAGAGTAATTGCATCTGCCGCTACTACATATAACGAGCAAGCTGCGACGTCTAAGAAGGAGCAGTCAGAGTGTTTAACATAAATAAGCTGAGGTAAAAAATCTGTGACTCTCATATTATGTTTTATCAAATTCTGTTAAGTTTGAGGTAATTTATTTCAATATTTTAGGACTGATTAAGGAAGAACTTTGAACTTATGGTATGGCTCCATCAGGATGTGGCGTACCTCATTGCCGTCTACTGGATTTTCCACATCCACTACGTAAAGAAGGCACATAAGATGCTGACTTTCATTGAACATGGTTTTGCCGACTGCTACATGAAGCCACAGGTGAAGGCACTGGAATTGATAAATTTCTACAGAGCGATCGTGGCTTTGTGTACCACAGTTAGCCTAGCATACCCTACATTGTAATAAATACCCCTGTCAGTCGGGCATTTAAATGGCCTTCGGAATGAATTCCTTCAAAGAATCGGCAAATCAGTTCACAATCTCGGCTTTGCCTGTGCCCTTTGGTGTTTGCAGACATTTTTTGAGGAGTTTGCTCTGAAGGCCATTTAAATGGCCGTCTGACGGGGTATAAGCCAGTTTGCGCCCAAGGCGAAATGACCTCTTGTTACACGACATGTGCAAAAAATATTCATAGTGCAATAAATTTATTTCGTGCATTGTGCTACCTGCTTATGCCTTTCCTTCCACACTTCCTGGCTTCGAAGAATTTCCTAGATGGATGCGAAGGAATACTCCCGTAGGTATGCAACTCCTAGGAGGATGTGAAAGAAGACTCCCGTGGGTCCACGTACTAACTCCCAAATGGATGTGAAAGAATACTCCCTTAGGTCCCGGCAGTAACTCCCAGGTGGATGTGAGAGAATAGTCCCATAAGTGCACGTAAAAACTCCCATATGGATGTGAAAAAATAGTCCCATAAATGCACGTAAAAACTCCCACATGGATGTGAAAAAATAGTCCCATAAATGCACGTAAAAACTCCCATATGGATGTGAAAAAATAGTCCCATAAATGCACGTAAAAACTCCCATATGGATGTGAAAAAATAGTCCCATAAATGCGCGTAAAAACTCCCATATGGATGTGAAAAAATAGTCCCATAAATGCACGTAAAAACTCCCATATGGATGTGAAAAAATAGTCCCATAAGTGCACGTACAAACTCCCATATGGATGTGAAAGAATAGTCCCATAAATGCACGTAAAAACTCCCATATGGATGTTAAAGAATACTCCCGTGGATCCACGTAAGAACTCCCAGGTGGATGTAAAGGAACATTCCCGTGAGTCCACGTAAAAACTCCCATAAGGATGTGAAAGAATATTCCCTTGGATCCACATAGGAACACTCTGATGGAAGTAAATAAATACTCCCATTGATCCATGAACAGACTCCCGTACTGCTGGGAGTTCTGTACATACTCCCTTGCATCCCCCCAAAAACTCTGGCCTGCGTGGGAGTTCATTCTGAGCTCCCATCCTGCAGAGTATAAAAACCTCCCATAAGGGAATGCGCTACAGGACAAGCGATGTACTCCCATCTGGGTATATTTTCGTTTAGTGTGTGTCAGAATACACATTGGACACTTTTTTAGCGGCTCCGTTTCAAACTAACGCTACCGAAATATTTTGTTAAGGTTTTGCATTAAAATTATGTTTTTAACCCCTTCCGAATTTCAGTGACATAATTAGGACGCCTCGACAGGGGCGGTAATATATTCTCTGTTTATTTTCTCTATCTGAACGCAAACAAAAAGGTTTACGGCGTTGGCGGTTAGTGCTAACTAAATATTGGCGTTTACGCTATTATTATCATGCAACCATTCTATGACATCAGTAAGTTGGATAAGGCAGGAGGCAAAACAATATTTATGGCGCTGATGAGGAATTCTAAATAAAACCTGGGATTTTCGCTATCACGATCACGCAGGCATTGTCTGCTACTCAGGTCTGTTAATGTAAGAGGTAAAACGAACTTTACGAAGCTTATAATAAAAAAAAAAAACGGGCTTTCCACTATCATGATTCAGCAAGCATTGTCTGTCGCCCATGACTCTGCTCGGGCAGATTGTATTCTAAAACATGCATAACTGTATCACTCTTTATTACTTCAGTGAACTTGGGTACTACGGGAACACTTTGCATTCAGCTGACCAAACATTTGGTGTACAGTTCAGCGTCCTTTAAAGAATGTGTAAAACATCGTACAGGTAAGAACCTTTCTTTGAAACGAAAGTGTGTAATACTAACCAATACAGGTCTTGTTATCATCGGCTAAATTCAGTCCTGACGGGCATAAGCAGTACGCAGAACCATGAACGTTTTCACAAACATGGGAACATCCGAAGTTGCCATCACTGCATTCGTCAATATCTACAATTTGGAGCGAAAAAAAACATTAGTCACGCTATAAAACTATGCCAGGGCTGGAGAAAGGTGAGTTTTCAGACAAACACAGGATGATTTTAATACGAGGGCTGCTGTATTTATTAGAGCTCACCGACACACGACGCCCCGTTTTCGGCGAGCTTGAGTCCGGGGCTTGAACAAGAACACTTTTGTTTGTTGCCAGGCAGAGGAGTACACTGTTCCTGACACGGACCCTTTCCATTGTTGTACGAACATCCTCTGACGTCTAGAACAAATGATGTATGCTGCATTTGGAAGGCACTGGGACTGTCACCACGGTCTTATGTAAAGAACGGTCGCATACAGCCAATAAACTAAATCTTAAAGAGATGTTTTATACAAGACCGTCCGTTGATTCGCGGGGCGGAACATTGTGAAGTGAGGGAAAGGGTAAAAGCAAAGAAAAGCCGGTGCAATAAAGACTAAGGTCTGCGTAGAATGGCAATCTTGAGAACAAGCGGAGTGCGCTTTAAGCTTCAAGTTCCGTGCACTCTAATTGATTAACAGGGTAGGTCATCGGATAAAGTTAGACGTCCGTAAAATGGCAAACTTATTAGAGAAAAAAAAATAGAAATATGATTACTGCGCACTGTTTACCTCTGCACTTCTTTTTGTCTGCGGGATCTACCTCATATCCTTCGGAGCATATGCACACGTGCGATCCTAGCGTGTTGAAGCACTGATGCTGACAGCCTCCATTTTTGTTTCTGCACTCATTGATGTCTGAAACATAATAAAGCAAGCGGTGACGTATTGTAGATATTTTATTAGGGAGTTTACTTATGAAGGTGTCTATGATACTTTGATACGTCACGGCCCCTCTACCTCTTTGCCGGTAGGACGGGACCTGAGTTCAAGAACCTAGGTGGCTGCATTGTGAAATCTTTAGAACTTTAGGAGATCAGCCGGCACAAATTCGAACCACTCCCCCACTGTCGTGATAGAGGCAGCGGTAACATAGAATCTGATGCAGTGTCGAGCAAGATGCGACCGCAGCGCCGGCTTGCGGCCACTCCGGGACCAGAGCTCCGGTGACGAGGGATAGCACAAGTGAACGGAGAAGACGAAAGCGTTGCGCCGCCCTGCGGCTTTCTCGTGAACAGCGCTACAGGGGCAGAGATGTTTGGGTTGCGCCCTCGTACGGTTCCTGTTCTTGACGTCATGACTAGGATTCGCTTAACCTTACTAGATTACCTCTAGGGCTCTGGGCGTCGATTAAAGTTTTAACCCGATTAATCCCCACCCTTGAGTCGATTAATCGGTCGCGTTCATTTCCATGCATATTATTTCTAAATAGTCAAAATTAATATTTGTTTTCTGTTTTTGCATTTGCTGAATACGAGGTGCACTCTTAAAAAAAAGGTTACAGTTGTCACAACTTTTAGAGTAACTTGCTTGTCCCTGGGGTTCATCTCGAAACGTTAACAAAGTTACCCTTTCCGCTTGGGAGCAATTTTTACACCCTATGTCAGGGTGCACCTATGCTCCTTGGGGGACAACCTTATCCCTAATGGGGTGCAATAGCCTTTAAGGGCGTAATTTTACTTCCATTAAGAGGCAACAGAGCATACATTTGGTTCGAAGGTTTTACCCTTTTAAAGTGTGGCAGCGCATGCTGTAAGGGTGTAAATTCACCTCTTCTAAAGGGCAATAACAGTCAACCAGCTTACACCCTTTCTGGGGCTGCCTCAACGTATACCATAAATAATACTGATTGGGAAACTGCGGAAGCTGCCCATAAAAGCCTGCATACAAAAACTGGCCCCGCTCAGTATTCAAGAACCAAACAAAACGCCATCGCGTCGCCGCCATGTATCCCGCAGCGACCACTCAGCCAACTCCAAGGCTGCACGTATTCGTTCAATGAACAGGTGGCGCCTTCTCGCAGTAGCAAGAGCATCGTATACGGTAGCGTTCCCTGCTACTCTTCAATTTTTGGCTTTGATCGGCCATTTCGGCACCGAAACGTAAACACGTAGGTTGCCCACCCGTCTCCCAAGCGGACGATTGACGGGGTGAGCGGAGTAGCGCCCTCTGCGGGAGTTCTACAACTGAGCTCTTTGTATCGCCGTGACGTCACCAGTTGTGATCCTGGCTACTTATCACCAGCTGCGAAGGTAAGTTCGATGGTGTGCGCGCGCAAAAATGCACGGTGCGAGCTTGGGCTCATCACGTTCACAACCGCCGTCAAAGTTGATAGTATGACATCGCTCTCATTTACGTGGATGAAGGCAGAGTTAATTCCGCTTGAGACGTCATACGTTGCGTTTGGCCAGTTGTGGAAAGCCGACCACGCGCCAAAGAGAGCGCGCGCTTAGCAAAATCCCGGAGCTCGCTCGTTTAGTCCGTGCTGGAGTATACAGCGCGTGGCATGCGCTACTCTATGTTCGATCACGTGATGCGAGCCGCGGGAGTAACTCGGATACACTCTAGTCGAGCAAGACGTTCGGCTGGCACTCGTGTAGATCCAGTGAGGAGACGAGAGCTGCATCATCGTATGATTGGCACTCGCGTTATTCTTTTCCGTCGCTGGAGTGAGAGCCGGAAACGGTTAGAAACCAACCATATCACACATTCTGTGTTACAATACTGCCTTATTTTTTTATTCTAGTTTACTCTGCTTACCTACCGTAATATCCCGAGTCATCGCCCATCCCCGAGCCATCGCCCACCCCATTTTTTGGGCCAATATCGATTTCCGAAAAAACACCGAGTCATCGCCCACCCCTTCAAATATCCCAGAGCGGACTCTGCGATCCCGGAACACTCATCCTACCCGAATGACGCGGCCGCGGACCTTACAGTTGGAGGACGTCCGTGACAAAGTAAAACGAAGGAGGGAAAGACACTTCTTTTTGTTTACGCATTTCCTCCGTGAGCGACCCCAGAGTGGTCGTGTATCCGTGCGAAAAGAAAACGATGGAGATAACAAAATAAGAGTTTGTTAATGTAACCGCGGAGTGTTAGGTCAAAGTCTGTCTCCGCCGAAGTAAGGTCACCGCGAACCCGCTCCTTCTTCCCGCCCGTCGCGACCGCGGTTGTGCAATATTTTAGGCAAAGCCAACGCGTAAATAAAGCTTTGCTGGAACGCCCTACACAGACGTTTGCAGAGCGTCCCAACCGTGCATTGATAGCCCGCCGTGCACGGACGCACGTATGTACGCACCAAACAAGAAAGTTGCGCAAGAGCTTGCAATTGACAAGGCGCCCGACTTGGCCCGACGCCAAAGTATTTGCCAACGCCACCGCCGGCTTTCCCGCTTTCCCAGCATTGCTCTTGGTCGCTTCTTTGGTCCGCTCGCTCGCTCGCTCGTTGCGCCTGGTCGGTTTTTCTATTTTCTTGTAGACTTTTCTTTCTTTTTTTTACTAACTAGGAGAACATAGTGGTGACATTCTGTCACGAAACAAACGTTCGCGCTATATGCAGATCGGCGGTGTTTCTAGCGCGTATGCAAGCAACGGACTTCGCTATAGTAAAATATTCTTTCGTGAGCATTTTTTTCTATAAAACAATGAAACTAAATCGAGTTTTGAGTTTGATGTATCTCTTGTGCATCAGCGCTAGATACGCAGAGAAAAATAGGCGTTTTTTTCCGCTTTTTTTTAAGTGTTTGTGCTCACCCACCGAGACATGGCCCACCCCACTTTTTTAATGAATTTCAGGTGGTAGGGGGGTGGGCGATGACTCGGGATATTACGGTAAGCATATTTTTTTGTAGTGATAGAATCCTGAAGGACAAGAACATATAACTTTGCGACCATTCCATGTGCAGTTGTGGGAACAGCCTCCGTTGTTAACGTTGCAGGGATTTGAGGGTCTCTGTGTCACCTTCGCATCTGAGAAAACGCGAACACACAACGACTATCAACAGAATGCTCATACCAAGGTACAGCTACAAGCAACGCAAACTGTAATTCGGAGGGTCTCGTCATTACACGTAACCACGAAAATAATACATATCTGAAAAAAAGGCTGTCTTTTCGAACGATCTATGGCTATCAGTATATAGATAAGAGGTGGTCAGACGGACATATTCAAAGCGTCATACAAGGAACCATGTTAAATGAAGAGCAATAATAAAAAAGGGGAAGTGGCACTTCTTAAAATTGCTTTTCCTCTCAATTGGTGGCCATGGCGAATACAACTCATAAAGCCATTTGCCCAATGCACGTACATTTTCTTTCTATACTTCATTTTAATTTTTTTTAAAGGGAGGGGGGGGGGAGGGGGGAGGTTATGAGCGAGTAGCAAGCCAGACATAGGCCCCCGAAGAACCGCATGAAGCTCGCCAGCAGCAGTTTAGCCACTCCTGCTTTATATAATCTACGATACATTTTCCGTATACAGCATCTGCTCCCATCAGGCAGCCAAAATCCAGCAAATGTTTTTGAAGGGTACTGACGAGACCAAGAAAGTTATTTTCCGGCCAATCAGAAGAACATCACGGTTTAAACAATAGGCCAACTATTTTAAAGTTTGATATGATTGGGAGGAAAAGAAATGAAATGCAGAAGGCCGGCAATTTCATCCGAACCTATCTCTGATATCAGTGAAAAATGTGGTAGTACTTTGCATTATTGCTTAACATGTATAACTGTATCACTCTTTATTACTTCAGTGAACTTGGGTACTACGGGAACACTTTGCATTCAGCTGACCAAACATTTGGTGTACAGTTCAGCGTCCTTTAAGGAATGTGTAGAACATCGTACAGGTAAGAACCTTTCTTTGAAACGTAAGTGTGTAATACTAACCAATACAGGTCTTGTTATCATCGGCTAAATTCAGTCCTGACGGGCATAAGCAGTACGCAGAACCATGAACGTTTTCACAAACATGGGAACATCCGAAGTTGCCATCACTGCATTCGTCAATATCTACAATTTGGAGCGAAAACAAAAAAATTAGTCACGCTATAAAACTATGCCAGGGCTGGAGAAAGGTGAGTTTTCAGACACCCACAGGATGATTTTAATACGAGGGCTGCTGTATTTATTAGAGCTCACCGACACACGACGCCCCGTTTTCGGCGAGCTTGAGTCCCGGGCTTGAACAAGAACACTTTTGTTTTTTGCCAGGCAGAGGAGTACACTGTTCCTGACACGGACCCTTTCCATTGTTGTACGAACATCCTCTGACGTCTAGAACAAATGATGTATGCTGCCTTTGGAAGGCACTGGGACTGTCACCACGGTATTATGTAAAGAACGGTCGCATACAGCCAATAAACTAAATCTTAAAGAAATGTTTTATACACGACCGTTCGTTGATTCGCGGGGCGGAACATTGTGAAGTGAGGGAAAGGGTAAAAGCAAAGAAAAGCCGGTGCAATAAAGACTAAGGTCTGCGTAGAATGGCAATCTTGAGAACAAGCGGAGTGCGCTTTAAGCTTCAAGTTCCGTGCACTCTAATTGATTAACAGGGTAGGTCATCGGATAAAGTTAGACGGCCGTAAAATGGAAAATTCATTAGAGAAAAAAAAATAGAAATATGATTATTGCGCACTGTTTACCTCTGCACTTCTTTTTTCTACGGGATCTACCTCATATCCTTCGGAGCATATGCACACGTGCGATCCTAGCGTGTTGAAGCACTGATGCTGACAGCCTCCATTTTTATGTCTGCACTCATTGATGTCTGAAACAGAGTAAAGCAAGCGGTAACGTATTGTAGATATTTTAATCAGGAGTTTACTTATGAAGGTGTCTATGATACTCCGATGAGTCACGGCCCCTCTACCTCTTTGCCGGTAGGACGGGACCTGAGTTCAAGAACCTAGGTGGCTGCATTGTGAAATCTTTAGAACTTTAGGAGATCAGCCGGCACAAAATCTCCCCACTCCCCCACTGTCGTGGCAAAGGCAGCGGTAACATAGAATCTGATGCAGTGTCAAGCTAGATGCGACCGCAGCGCCGGCTTGCGGCCATTTATTTTAAAAACTCCGGTGTATTTCGATGGAACGTCTCACGACGAGGCTAAAAACGGTGATTATCGGTGAAAAAAAAAAAGCGGTTGATCACAGACAGAGGGTTCCAATTTAATTCACATAGTTCATACACTTGTACTCTAGGAAGCAACTATTTCTCACACTTGGTTATTATAATAGATGCAAGCATACTTTCTTGCTTGCATCTACACGCAAGGAACGTGCTGCCGTCATGGCAGCACGTTCCTTGCGGTTCGCAACCCGCAATCATGAAAACGCACGCTCCTGTACGACACGGACGTTGGCAGTGTCTTCCAGGAACCACAGCAACCTCTGAATACATGGCTTGCACCAACATCACTTGTCCAGACACAATGAGGAAAAGGCACGAGAGAGCCTACCCTCCACTAGTGTTAATTTTTCCACAAAAGGGGGCCATGGGAGACACAATAGGGGAAAGGCGTATGAGAGCTGAGCTTCCACTGCTTTCACTAGACGCTTTTGATTCCCAGAAAGGAGGGCAGACTGGCGTCACCTGCAAGCCATGTATAAACACTGGAAGAATGCAGGATCCACGAGATAACACGTTTGACGAACCTCTAGGGGGAAAGGGTTTCGCTAAATCGGAAACTAGCAACGACCGGTTTTTTTCGGTTTTAATCAGGGCGAAAATATCCAACCACCGGTGTTTTTCGGTTTTAACCGATTTTATATTTTCGTCACCGACGGATGTTTATCCGTGTTTTTCGGTTAAAACCGGAGAATGCACACCCTAGGCATAAGCATACCTCGGCGAAGTCACTCACGAACTCGCTCACTCACACTCACTCACGCTCACCGCGTCATGGTGAAGGGTTGTGAATGACTTCGTGAACTCGGACCAAGTCGTGATGTGAAGGGGATATGACTTCGTGAATGCGGAAGGAGTCGTGATGTGAATGGGCGTGACTCCGTGAACGCGAAAGAACTCGTGATGTGAAGGGGATGTGACTTCTTGAACGCGGAAGGAGTCGTGATGTGAACAGGCGTGACTCCGTGAACTCGGAAGAAGCCGTGATGTGAAGTGGATGTGACTTCGTGAACGCGGAACGAGTCGTGATGCGAAGGGGAGTGACTTCATGAACTCGGAAGGAGCCACGATGTGACGGGGAGTGACCTCGTGAACTCTGACGCACCCGTGATGCAGTGGTGAAGGACTTCGTGACTCTGGTGTATACGTGATGTGATGGTGAATGAATTCGTGAACTGAATTTGTGATGTGATGGGGAGTGAGTTCGTGAACTAGGAGTCAGGTCTCAGGAGATGTTGGTGTGGATTTGCTTGCGTGTGCGTACTCTTGGCGACTGATAGCCGACTTGACATTTGGTAGTGTCTGCATCATGTTGGTGCCCTTACACGCACAAACATGCTGTGGCGGTTAGTATAGAGTGTAGACGGAGCAGAAACTTGGAAGGAACTTCTGTTAGAGGCGAGAACGAGATTCGTAGGGGTGGTCTGGTAACGTTTGGGAGAAGCAACTGCAGGGGCGTTTGCTTTGGAGGACTTTGAGAGAGGATGTGACATTTTGCGTGTGCGACTGTGCGCGGCTTAAGCGCGAAATCGGAAATGGGGAGGGGACTGTGTATTGCAGACGAAGCGGCACCAGCGCTTCCCAGATGGGGATTGGGGGGGAGGTGGGGGGGATGTTTGGACCGGCACAGACTCAGCGGCGACTCCAACGAGTTTGGCGGGCCTCCGCTCTTCTGCCCCGATACTGCGGGCGTGCGTACCCGCGTCGCGTAGTACACGTGCAGCTTAGCGAACGTTAGGGGGGCTTTGTCTGTGCGCGGCAGACGTTTGAGCCTCCTGCATGGCCGTGGGGTTCCGTTTACGCAGCGCGGCTTGGCGGCTCCTCCTTTCGGTGTGTGTGTCATTGTGTATGGGGGGCCGGGCACGGTGTCGTTTTGCCACTGTGCTATTCTGCCACGGGAGGGTTTCTCTTCGCGTTGATTGCATCTGCGTGCGTCCGTGCGCCCATGTTTTTGTCTTTTGTAAGCGCGTGCGTGCGCGCACCCCTCAAGGAAACACAAATAAAACCGTCTTCCCGGAGCTTTTACGCGAGTACTGGTGTGACCCTAACCGAGTATACAATGTTTGTTTTCTCGCTCTCGCTTAATAATGCTTACAGATATTGTGATGCTGGTAATATGCGGCATACGCTCGTTTTTATCCGTCCACACGAAAAAGCGTGCGCCGGATTTGATCTGTTTCGGCCGCTTCCGGATTTTTTCAAACGCTATTTAGCATCTAAGATCTCGGGAAGGCTTGACTCTATTCTAGAAAAATCACGGAAGTTTACGGGCTTTATCCATATGCCAGAGAATTATGATAATTTTAAAAATGTGAGGAAGCAGCCGATTGGCATCACGGTTTGTCGCCCACGTTTCCTAACAAGCGCGCGGTCGTGTCCGTTGCAATAACAGGCAGAGAGAATTTTACGTGCTCTCAGGCGTTTAGGTGGGGGGCTTCGCTTGCTGTTGCCGATAATAGGTTTCATCACAGTCGTGCATATGCCTGAGTTCTTGAATTCTAGGAATACGAACAGAGTTCTTCGATCTCCGTTGAACGTGAATATTGACTAAAGAGGTTTTAGTTTCTGTTTATTTGAGCAAAAGTCAGCTACTGGCACGATACTTGTCTGTAAATGCCGGACCCCATCAGAAAATATGCGACGAACACGTGGCGAAACTCAATCCACTAAGCAGCCTAGCCTTACTCCGTGAACAGCGCTTCGGGCGCGAAGGCGGAGTACGAGTGTTCAAAGATTCTTGATAAAATGACTTAAATCTTTTCCAAGGGGGGAGACAGATAGTCCGTCCCCATTTCTGAATTTATCTATTTTTTTATGCTAGCTAGTTTTGCATACGAACCATATCGGCCACATTTTGCTAAAGTGCTTTTCATTTGAAATCGAGACCACTCTTCTTACATAAGCGCTTAGACATTTGTCTCCTCGTTATTTCTGAGCAAGTGACTCATTCAAAGGTCTGCTGAGTTTTTTTAACAGCGTCAGAGCGATACGAATGGCTCTCACTTCGATCGGAAGTGAGAGCCCATCACACAGGACCACAAGCAAACCGTGATTGCGTTGTCATCACCGTCATCCTTCTGTTGCAAGCAGGCTACCAATGAAAAACAAGGTGCGCGGTCGAGGTCGAAGTCAAATTCGAAGTAAGTGTTTATACGACGTGCAAGTAGGGATACCAACACGTGTCTTCCGCGCTTGCGAACGTTATCGTGACCCATTGAAAAGAAGTAAATACGAAGAATATCACAACAATCAGCGGGAAACATAAAGGGCGCGCACAGAACGCGCGAAGACGAGACAGAAAAGCGCGCGCCGTCATTGGTCAAAACGAGGTGTAAATAGCGGTACGTCAGAGCGTCTGAGGGGTAAACAAACACACGAGGTGCGCAAAGAGCTGAATAAGCCTCTTATTTTTAAAACATGGAAAACTATTGAACCGGGCTTGCCGCGTTCCTTTAAACTTTTTTCATGCACGTCGCTGTGCTGTTCTGGGGCACGTATCGTCGGTTCACTCAAAGAGCTTTTACTTTCCCACGCTCTTTAGAGCCTGGCATTGCACCTTTTTGTCAGATGAGCCGGCGATGTCCAGTTTTTCTGACAGGCTGTGTTCCCCGTCTAGAAGTGTGGACGAGCTGTTTACCCGTCCTCCCATCTTGCATTTCCCACCAGACCTTGTTTCAAAATGACCTTTCTTTTGTAACAAAAACAAAATTAAGAACCTGCCTCTATTCATCTCAAAGACTATGTTTGATGTTCGCTGAAGGCGTCCTCACTGGCTCTGTCTGCTTGAAGAAATCACCGGTTATCAAGGGGAGCTGAGGGAGCGAAGACGACCTCTGTTTCCCTTCCCTTCGAGGTTAGTTAGCTTGCTTCTCCTTGCTAACGTCGTCTTTAATTTCACTAGAAAAACGATAAACGGTAGGGAGTTCTTGTAGACGGTTTTTGTGCTCGGTAACGATACCCAATAACGATACTATGCATGCACAAAGACGACAGAGGAGTATCGGGTATTCTTATAGGAATTATTGGAACAACACACAAAACTCCCTAGTTTCTTAGACGTGTAAAGGAAGTATAAGCACTTACTTAATTCGTCCCCAACACGCTCGTTTGTAATTAGTGCTTTTGTGTTTCAAGCTTGGGGTAAGCTTTTGTGTTTCAAGCTTGAGGCAACCTGTAGGTACAAAGTTTGACCTTGCCAGGTGTAGGGAAAAGTTCGCTGTTCGGGTTTTTCCTTTTAAGTCCTTTGTCGACTCGTTATGACCTGTTCTTCTTTGTTACGGGTTACGTGTGGAGTCTGTCGGTTTTGGTTTTAAGGAGCCTTTTGGTTTTTGTTTTGAGGAGCATCTCTGTTACGCCCGAAGCGCCACCACCGCGCCGTGACGTAACAGAGATGAGTTCATGTATAGGCGAATATGTCGCCGAAATTATGTTCTGGCTATACACGAACCAACGAACTCATCTCTGTTACGTCACGGCGCGATGGTCACGCGTCGGGCGCACTTCCGGTCTGGGGCTGAAGGCGGAAGTCCCTATGTGAAACGTGTATTCTAGGGTTGTATTAAAAAAAAAAACCTGACAAAAACTTGCCTTCTCGTCAAAACGCCGCGACTGAGGCTGCACCAAAAGGGTCGAGAAAGGTTTGAAGATCAGTTTTCATGTGCTCGGTTCGTCCGAGAACGTGGATATGTGCCGTGAAAATGGAAAACCAGTCGCCGTCGGACCACGATTGCTTGGGCGGGAAGCAGTTTGGGTTAAATTCACGGATGCTTGTTGTCATCAGATTTATTTGTTTTGTTCCGTCATGAAAGCGGGAATACCGCCAAGTTGTTGGGACCGCCTGCATGCGGACGTTCAGTGCGTCTTCAAGATCGAACGGCCGCCTGATCGCTCGAACTGTCGTCTGCTCTTTCAAACGCTTCTGCTCGTCGTCTGCTCTTTTAGACGACACCGGCCCGTGGACCAAATGTTGGCCCGGTACTTGCGATAAGAAGTGAGTGCAGGCCTCAAAATACTTAAGTTTGAAAATTGGTAAGCAGGCTCGATGTAAACAGTGGATACAAGGAGATGTTGATCGCTGTTACCAGTGACCATCAACAACTTGTTATGCCTCATTCACTTGGTCCGATTCTGCTTGCGATTTTCAGTATCGATGTTGAACATCTCAGCTACGGTTCACGCTGTTGTAACCCGAGCGACGTCATGACTGAAAATTGCGACCGAAATTTCATCATGCGAATCAGGCTTTAGCGTACCCTCTGCGGCGTCCACGCGGAATGAATCGCCGCATGTCACATTATTCACGCGAAGTTTTGTGGTATAGCGAGCCTCAGTAATTTCGCTGAGGCTGCTCAAGTAGTCAGGCATTGCCCAGGAAGACGTAGAATCAACAATTCCAACGCAGAAACCTGCGTTGGACTCACACCACTGCCGACAACAACGCAATTCAATGGTTTGTTTATCGGCGACGCGGCGAGCTTCTTGCCCACACCCCATCGGTCATGCGCGGCGCCGGTGGCGTCGGCTAGGAGCGCTCCAGTTTGTTTGTAAACATGAGTTGGTGTATAAAATATAGTGGAAAAATGATGTGAAATGAGGTGCCATTGAGCACCACGTTTTACATGCTCACGTCACGTCATGTGAGTATAACGTTAGGAAATTCATTTTTAAAGGGGCAATGCAACGATTTTTGTATTTTGCGCAAATACCGCTTAGGACGGATCCCTGACGATAATGACCTGTAAATTACCCGTTCGTTTTTCACCACACACAATCGAAGTGGTAGAAAAAAATAAAAAAAAAACGAGCAAAGTTCACCCCTCAACTCGCAGCCAGAACAAGCGGCCACGTGATCTGGAGCCGATTATATGCCGCCAGTGTTGATCATAGCCACGCGCTGGGGTTGGCAAAGCACAGGACACGCGCTGCGTTCCAGACATTGTTATGGTTCGGCTGTTTTCGTCATTGCAGTGCTTGGACACAGGACATACCCGAATGCTTCTCGAGCTATCGATTATCACGAGCCCAAATCGAGTGTCCACGCCATGCTCGGGTCCAATCTATGAGCCGCATTCACATATCGTCACGGTACTGCTACCGCCCAGCTACGTTACCAGGTTTTGCGAAGGAGAGATTGAATGAAAACGCTCGGTTTTCTCCTTGAAATTACAGCGCAACAAAGGAGTTTCTTGGCCAGTGGTGTTGCGTGTGAGTATCCTTGAGAACCACTAGTGCCAGTAAGCTCGTGTAAAGTGAAAAACATTCCAATTGAATATCGTTGCACCGCCCCTTTAAGTCTAGATACTTTAGACCTTGTCATTCGCAGTTTTCTCCGTTGGTAGCAGCCGCCTGCATTACTGGTGTTCTCGCGGAAAGTGGCGCACTAGCTCCCAATCAATCGCACAGCGCGTGCCATCCTGACTGAAAGCAGTGTCAAGGGGTGAAACTAGAAGACCCTGTCCTTTAATAAAACGCTTCGTAGAGATTCCCGCTTCAAGAACTTGCGTCCCATCAAGTTTCCGAGTCTATTATATTCGCGAACACCGCCCCGTCGGACTTTAGCAAATGATTGACTCTTTGTCCAACAGATGTCTAGTCGAACTGTGGTAAAGTTTGAAGGTAGGCCAGTCGGTGCTGACACGTGTGACGTCACTGCTCCTCGCGCATACGCAGCACGGCTCGCCAGAAGCCACGCGAAACTGCTCAGCCTCGGCCAGTGTAGACTACGCTACAAAATAAACTCCTAAAAACACGCTCCGATTCTATTCAAACATGAACTCCGAAAACACAGTACGCTACATCTAATACGAGTCTATGCGCAGCCAAACCCCGGCGTAAAACAACGAGCGCGAGGCGCGCGTGAGTCGCGCGCCTCGCCTCGGTTTAAAGCTGAGAAAAGTAAAGCCCCTTGATAAAGGCCGTTTTTACAAGTACCGCCAACCATTGTTGTGAAAACGCGCGAGATACGTGCCGCGAGCGCGTGCTCCGCCGCCATTCGCTTCCAAAGGCCGCTCATTTCAGTGCTGCACCGCCATTTGCTTCCAGGGGCCGCTCGAGACATGGGCCTCGTGCGCTCGCGCATTTGACGCTACTTGCAAGACACGTAAACACATCAAGGGGCTTTAGAGAAAAGTGGAGTCGAGCGCCATCATTAGTTATCTCGACTGCATTTCGCTCAAAGTAGGTTGAGCGACACGAACACGCTCAGAAGTAAACATATTGCTTTGAGTTGAATGATCCAATGAGTGGTTTAATTAATGATGAGGTGTACTCTGACCAATGGGTTCGAATAAAACACAGATTTCATTGCTTCGGCAAGCTGCAAACCTCTTAAAGAGGCGACCTCTTTAAGAGGTTTTTCAGGCGAGGCACTTACTTTTTTTATTTATTTCTTTAACTGACATACCCTCAGGGCCATCAGCATTACAGAGGTGAGCGGGAGTTAGAAGAGAACAGAACAAAGCTGTACACTTTGGAGCTCAGTCTGAGCTGTATAGATTATTTACGGCAATTTTTAAACATATAGTAAGTGGCAATTGTGGCAACAGATGTGGGAAGGTAGTTCCAGTCCACTGAAAGTTTCGGGAATGGATGACTCTTGTTTTGGAATGTCTACTTCATATATATATATATATGATGAAATCCGTGACAAAATATTAGACGGGTGATTCAGCGGTCGGCTGTGAAGTACTGCGTTATTATGGTATCTCTTATGAAAGTGACATCAACGCGCTATTTTACGACGTAAAGTGAGGTAGGCAACGATAGGCTGGTTGCCATGGATCATAATTATTAAGATAAAATACACAGAACAATTTTGTACTGATCGAACGACGGTTTAGCGAGCGAAACCTGGCCCACGGCGTTTCATCGAATGCCACTTTAGGGAATGGCAGTGTTCATTTGACCGAATAGATAAAATGAAGGCCGCCGCTGTCCTGTTTTCGAGCTTGCCGAACCTTTGGCGATGGACGCTCGAACTTCAGTTCATATTATTTCCCCCAAACTATACCGAAGCACCCCTTGCTATCATTCTGAACAGACCGCCTGGCGCGGTCTGTTTGGATGCCCAGTTTGCCGCCCCTACAAATGCCTAAACGGTGACTCGCGTATGTGATCTCTATTCGCTAAACTCTAATGCGCTAAAACGTCTTCGTTCATATAATATGGACTCGTATTAATGTTTGTGAGATGTTTCACAAAAATCATGCACGCAGGTTCGTGTCTGTCTCTCCTTTTTGTCCCCTCGGCGAGCGGTCGTTGGCAAAAATATAAGCGCCTTCTTTCTTTTTTTCGTAGAAAAGACCGTCCGCAACAAAAGGTAAAAAAAAGGACAGGCCAGAAGGTTTTCAGGTGGGGTCCCCTCCACAATCACAACGCCGACAACCAGGCGAAGTCTAGGGAGCCTTCATGTGCGCTTTGCTAGAGTGATGCCACCCTTCGTAATACCGCTCGCCCACAAACCAGCAGCCATTTTGGTTCTGGGCCTCCGTGGGGCTAATAACTCTCCCGGAAACAAGCACCTTATCTCACAAGTTCGGAGCAGGGAAGTCAAGAAGCTGCTCGCTCTCCACAGCATGCGCGCTCGATGAAGAAAGCGCGAAACAAAACGAAAATAAAAGAAACGGGACAACAAAACTAAAACCAGAGGGAACAAGCTAAACAAAGAAAATGACAAGAGCAGGGTGCGTCGCCCGGCCCAGCCCAATACCCCCCCCCCCCCCCCACACACACACACACACACACACACTGACACACACATCTGGAGCAGTCAGCGCCGCTGCGAAAGAACTTCGAGGATGGCTGAGAGCCGGAGGCAGTGGCGGTGGCCGCGGCTGCAGGGGCCGACGCCGCTTTCCGTGACCTCGGTGACTCGGTGACTCGGTGACTCGGTGAATGGCTGTGACTCGGTGAATGACTGTGACTCGGTGAAGGGCCGTGAAGTCGAACCGGTCGAACGACTTCATGAACGGGATCAGTTCACGGACGTGAGGGGAACGACTTGCTGAACTCGATGAGCTCGTGATGGGACGGTGAGCGACTTCGTGAATTCAGAGTTGGCGGTGATGGGATGGGGAATGCTTCATGAACTCTGTCGGATTCGTGATGTGACGGTGAGCGACTTTGTGAATTCAGAGCTGGCGGTGATGAGATGGGGAATGCTTCATGAACTCTATAGGATTCGTGATGGGACGGTGAAGTACTTCGTGAACTTGACGGATTCGTGAAGTGACGGTGAATGACTTTGTGAGTTCAGAGATTGTGGTGACGTGATGGGGATGAGTTTGTTGTCCGGTTGAACTCCGTGATGTGAATGGCCGTGACTTTTGGACGTCGGTGTACTTTGTGATGTGAAGGGCCGTGAATATTAGACATCGGTGTACTCTGTGATGTGAAGGGCTGTGATGTTTGGACGTCGGTGTACTTTGTGATGTGAAAGGCCGTGACTTTTAGACGTCGGTGTACTCTGTGATGTGAAAAGCTGTGACTTTTGGACGTCGATGTACTTTGTGATGTGAAGGGCTGTGACTTTTGGATGTTGCTGTAATTAGTGATGTGATGGTGAGTGAGTGGGTTCGGAAATGCCGACCTATGGGCATAAGTGAACGGAGAAGACGAAAGCGTTGCGCCGCCCTGCGGCTTTCTCGTGAACAGCACTACAGGGGCAGAGATGTTTGGGTTGCGCCCTCGTACGGTTCCTGTTCTTGACGTCATGACTAGGATTCGCTTAACCTTACTAGATTACCTCTAGGGCTCTGGGCGTCGATTAAAAGTTTTAACCCGATTAATCCCCACCCTTTAGTCGATTAATCGGTCGCGTTCATTTCCATGCATATTATTTCTAAATAGTCAAAATTAATATTTGTTTTCTCTTTTTGCATTTGCTGAATACGAGGTGCACCCTCAAAAAAAAAGTGAAAGCCGTTTACAACTCCCTGTAACGCCGAATTGGAGCGCAGCTCTTGAGGAGGAGGAGTGAAGGGTACTGAGGGGAGGGTAGACCCCTCCTCCTTCTCCTCCTCCTCTCCTCATTCTTTAATATGCTCCGGGAGGGGGGGTGTCACGTGACCTCGGGGGGGGGGGGGGGGGGTGTCACGTGACTTCGGGGAGGGGGCCACGTGACCTCGGGGAGGCGTGACCTGGGGGTCACGTCGGGGTAACACCCGTTTTCGGGGTAACACCCGAAAAAAAAAAAGAAATGGCTGAAGGCTACAACGCTTCTGTGCTCCGATCTCTGAGCGATGTGGTTCTTCAGAATAGTGAACGCCAGGAGACATCTATCTGCTCGAATGAGCTTGCATATTTCGCTTCACGGACCTGCGCAGGTTCTCTGGTCCCCGGTCATTTCGTATCCCAGTGGACATTCGCAGTAATAACCACCATCGTAGTTGGTGCAGATATGACTGCAATTGTGGGTACCTTGAGTGCACTCATTCACATCTGAAAAGAAAAGATCCATTTGGGCATAAATCAAATTTCATAAGTATGGTGCCTGCTACAGCAAATGAAAAAAAATAGGTTCCAAATAAAATCAGGTGTAGCTCTAGAAACGACACAAATAATAGACAGAAGAGATGAGAACAAGTAAAATAAAAAAAGTCACCCATGTGCATCCCACGATTGGGAAAAAAAGTTTAAAACAAAGATCAATCACAAATTCACTAAACGATTTAGGCAAGAGCACTGATTCGTATTTGGAACAATACGTCAAGGGTACTCCGGAATGGAATACAATTCACGAATTATGGTCGGCACCTTTTTTAGTAGATAGTATACCATAACGTTCAAGGCGACAAATTGTGGCAGGTGAGGTAAGAAACAGTATTTATTATAAGAAAATACTCAAGCTCGCGACTATTTCGCTTGAACGAGTTCTTCGTTTAAAGGAGTTATGAGGCGTCAGGTCACGTGACTGTGGTACGGGACGTCAACCATGATGTCACGTTCGGACTCCAGAGCCAAGAGTGACGTTAAATTTTGTTTTTAATTACAATTTGAGAAAAGAATGGCAAGAACACACCCATAAATGTTTCGTTAAAATAAATAAAAACTCTTTTTAGTTTTTACCTTCGCACGTGAAGTTGTCATGGAGGGAGAGAGTGTACCCGGCTTTGCAAAAACAATCGTAGCTTCCGATCGTATTCGAGCAGATCTGGTTGCATACATGCGGCGTCTCGGTGCATTCGTCGACGTCTGCAGTCAGCAAGTGGGTTTGAGTGATGAATTCACAGTCGAGCATATGGTAAATCGACCTTTTCCAAAGGTACATCAAGCAACACTGGTGGTCACCATGTTTTGGGGTCCTTTAAGACTTAGGCTAGGTGGCGCAAGCTACCGCCCGTTAAAAAGGGTACAGCCATTAACATCCATCCCTCCATCCATTGGCATCGCTCCCTACGTGAAATGCGTGATTGGATCCGAATTTACGCCTTGCGCTGAAACGGCCCTCTTGTCCCATGCATGCTAAAAGTGAATGACCGAAATATGGCGGCCTCACAGAATCGACGCCGCAGCTAATTGAGGGCGCACATTTTTTAAAAGGGCTCCTTGGATGAAACTGGTTCGGCTATGCTTAGTACGAACTTAGGTAAAATATTTAAGATTTAAGAGGACAGAAAGAATGAGACCCAAGAAACCAGACGGGCTTTCTATCACCAATGTATTTTTGTTAACGCAGTTAACAGCCCCAACCAAAAGCGAGCTCTGTTTCTTTCAGACCAAGTACAGACAGTCATGGATCATAAGAAATCGCTAGTACAAAAAGTGCGTAAGCAGGGCTGCTGACTGACCTAAGTTTTGTGTTGTACTTTCTACAGTATTGATAACAAGCTACAGTAAAATATAAAAAGGTTTGGATTTTGCGCTGTCCTTAAGATACACTGAAAAGGGAGCACTTCCTAAGACACCGTAGTATAGACCTAAATAGATATGAAAGAAACAGGTTATCATAGAGAGAATAATTTTTCGTAATAATTCACAGTGAACAGTAGATTCACAGTGTATGGATGCAAGTAAAAGCGTTAACGAAAATTATATATTTTTATGTAATTTACCGCAGCCAGATGAATACACCGCACCGCACCTGTTCCGACACACCATAACATATTCAGCAGAGTTTTTTTCTTCGTACTTACCTCGGCATGTGAAGCCATCATCTGACAACTTTAGGCCGAAGGGACAACCACAGTACGCACTTCCATTTGTGTTCACGCACTCGTGGGAACAGTTGAGGATTTTTTCATCGCACTCGTTTATATCTGCGGGCGAATAAGGCTTTAAAATGTGTCGCTTAAAAAAACACAAAAAAACTGCAACTGCAAAAAAAAAAAAAAAAGTACACACAAAAAAGAAAAGAAGGAACTCCGAGACGAACAAGGCACCACCTTCCAACATTTGTGCTTAAATGAATGAATGAATGAATATCACTTTAGCCTTTGATTCGGGCGCCGAGTTGCGCCATCTAGCGAGTAGTTTAAACTTTTTGTCTAGCGATTATAATACCAACTACTTTTGTAGCTGTACTAACGCACAACAAGGTGAACAAACGACAGCTGATCACAAAAGTCAGAATCGTACACTAAATAACGAGGTAGTAAATGACTAGTCCCTGAAGAATTCCCTGGCGAATTGCGCATATGCCTAGCGGTTACTATGAATAATGGACCTTTTCCACATACCGACGACACCAGGCGGTGACTGTACGAACCAAAAATCGAGGAAGTGACCTACCTGGCTTCCAATCGATAATGGAGGTCCATTATGACTAGAATCCGTCTCGCCGTACGTAACATGGCATACGGCAAAGGTCACGGTCTCAGTCAGCCAATCAGCGTGTGAAAGGAAGTCACGTGACTATATTCTATCTTAGTAGATGCGCGCAGTGCTATCAAAGCCACTGGAAGGACGACGAGGAAGGCCGATGTTGTACAAATTTTGAGTACCAGGTTAGTGTTCTAGGGCAGGGGTCTCAAACGCCTTCGAGTATGTGGGCAAGATTCCCCACAGCAGTTAAACGTTTCACGTTGGAAAGAAGCCGACTTCCTAGGGACATCCCAAAAATTTTCTAAGGAAGGAACTTTGCGCTCTCTGCTTTTCGTAAGCTCAGCGTTTTGACATCTTTAACTTTCATTTGAGCACTTGATGTTATAAGAATATTTAAAAAAACACCACATTACAGCACTGGCAGTTTTTAATAGGAGGAGAGCAAGCGCACTGGTCCTTGCCCTGTCGTACAAATTACTATAGCTCAACAGGCATAAAGAAAAAAAAATCTTCATACGGCAGTTTTTGCTTTCCTGACAATTTTGTTTTGCAGCATTGTAATAAAATACTTGTATTTTAAAGGTATTGTTTGAGAGCAAGAAGCCCGAGCGCAAAGCTTTACCGTTAGCAGATGCTGCTGCTGAGCGAGACTTCGTGCAGCCGAGGTTGAGCAAAAAGCTCGCGCTTCTAGCTTAGTATTGGGTCCGTTGTTGTTCCTCATATGTATAAATTAAGTTTGAAACTGTATAAAATTTACTAAGGTGTTCGTATTTTGCTGATGACATAAAGTTCTTCTGTCATATCTTTTCGAAACAGACTACGAAGCGCTGCAGTCTCAAATTTTGAATGATTCAAAGTGGTGCTCGAAGAACATACTGCCTCTGAACGCGAACAACACTGACGTTATCTTGCTTTCAAGGCGTAGATATCCCTTACATTTTAAGTACAGGTTGGAAAACAGTAATGGTGCTCGAGCTGATGTGATCAAGGACCTTGGTGAGTTAGTCGATTGCTAACTCATGTTCAAATCTCGTGACACACATATTTGTTGTACGTTTTAAATTGTGTCACACGATTGCGCGTATGACTCGGTACTTGGAAGCACTTGATGCTATGTCACGTCTATTTTGGGCATTGGTTGGGCCCCATCTTGAATTGGCTTCTGCCGTGTGGAACAACTTACTGGAAAGTGAATGTAAGCGTACTGAAGCGGTACAAATGCGTTTAGTTTGCATAGTCTATGACAGGCATTTTCCGAGGAGGCTAAAACTTCGAATACCATTGTCTTGCTAGGAATTTGAGCCCCAGCACCTTAGGTTGCCGTAGAAATCGCCGAGATGTAGTGTTGATACATAAACTCATCCAAGGTCATACTGATGTACCGGATATTTTAGGCAGCATGCAACTACGCATGCCAGCTATATTCGCGCGACAGTGCGTAACGTTTCATCCCGAGAAGATATTTAAGGGATCACCCTTATATCAAAATTAGGCCTCTAGCAACAGCCATTTTCAGCACGATCTTTTTTCCATGTCTTATTTTACCCCTGAACGGTGGAAGGTACCTGTAATATGATTTAGTACGACTTAGGCCCTCCGATGGGCTTTTACGCGCTTGACATCGTTGCATGTATTTTTTTAAATATTTTTTATACGTGTAAGTGACATTTGTAATGCACCAATGTGTAAAGCTTTAAGGTGTTTTTGGGCACGTAATAAACGCCAACATCAACGACAAGTCGTTGTATCGCTGTGCCGGTCGGTTTATTTGAAAAAGGGCTGATAATAAAATATTTAGACGAAGCACTAGTACTCAGTTAAACAAAAAAAAAAAAGCAAAATGTCTGAACACGTTGTATGAGCAGAGCTTCATTTCATGCAAAAATGAATTCCCGATATTAAGCTTATTTTAGGCGAATGTAGTGCTCGAGGCATAGAAACGGAGCTCACAGCCACCGGATGCACGCGGGCCGCCTGTTTTGAGACCCGGGTATAAGGGTATAAGGGAAGAGTTCCCGCTTCCCTTATTATCCGACTGCACGGGTTGCGCTCTCTCCCTATACCTAAGGGAAGTGATGAAACGTGCTTTGCTTCCGTCGCCCTGATTGGCTTGAGAGGGCCTTAACGTTTGCTCTTTACCAAGTTACGGGGAAACTAATTGTAGTGATGTGCATTGCTGAACAGAGAACGAGGCGAAGTAGGTTACCTTCGCAGCCTTGTCCACTGTTCGATGATTTCCGGAAGCCGCCGTCGCACACGCAGTCGTCGACAGACGCGGCTCTTGAAGCAATCGTGTGGGTATTGGGTGGGCATCGTACGCAAGCCTCTCCCTTTGGATCCTTGAACGTGTTTTTTTGACAGTCTTCGAAGAAAGAGGAAGAATTGAACATGGATATGCACATAGCACGCCGTTTTTGACTCCGAATATGACTGAAGCCAGAAACTGTGAGCGATTATTTATTTCACAACCCGCAGGACCCGAGGGCATTGCAGAGGGGAGTGTGTTACTAAGACGTCTTCTGCATTAGAGTTTAAGAGCAGGGACATTATGTAAATCTAGGTAGGTGCGAGTTGAGTTGGTGTTCGCCAAAGTGTTCATAAATCTAACTGCACAAAGTACCGGGGTTACATTTTTATTGTAGTTACGCGATCGTTGCCAATTGCTAACGGTGTGAGGAAAAAGCGAGGAGAAATCGGGTTTTTTTAGTTACCATGACATTTTCTGCACGATGCCAAGATGAGTACCGAAACGTAGAGGTATTGGTGTTAATAAATTGCCGCATAATCACTGAAACCAATTAATTTTTTTTAACAAATAGTTTAGGTAAGTTTTAGGAAAAAAACAACCTAAATTGCACATTCGTGACAGAACCGCTGCACATTTTTTAGTACCTCCCACTGTTGCGCTACTTTCCATAAAAAAAATTAAATATTTAATGAAAACATATATAATCTCGCCTTGAGGTTCAGCACATTAATCATGATTTACCTCGAGCAATGTCTGTAAATGTTTGTTTCTCGAATAATTCAAGAAAATGTTTCCACTACAGTTTTTCTTCTGCAATGCAACTTCGTCCAAATGTAGGTATAAAAATTAGAGGATGACACTTAAGACTGCTTACATGTAGGAGTGCGAAAGTATCCCTACAAGCATCTTGCTGCGTGCTTGTAAGAGCTGCGTACAGCTCTGATTGTTAGTGCTCCACAAGCAGCGCTGCAGAACTCGTGATACAGTAGTGCACAGGAAGAGGGAGAGGGAAATTCCCGCTACCCCTCCCCCTCCTACCACGCGTGACACGTGACCCTAGAGGGGGGAGAGAGTGGCGGTCGCACGCGCGCCACCCTCTCTTTTACCGGCGCGCGAGCCGCAGCGCCAGGAGAGGGCTTTTCTGTGGGGTGGCGTTCCTTGGTACTATGACGCGTCGCAGCCAATGGGATTTTAGGGTCCGTTTCGCTCAGCCAATGGGAAAATAAGAGTTTATGGCTCGTTTTTTGCGGTTACAGACACCGCTGGCTTCGCTCCATGGGATAGTTATGCTTTCGCGTTAAAAATACCGCAATCTACCAATGTCTCAGTTATTATTTTGTTCCTTTGTAACGTAATATCGGCTTTAAAAAAAGTTGGTAAACTATCTTTTATTTACTATATGCAGGCTTACAGGCCTGCATAAAATACGAGTAATATGCCTACAGTTTTTGCGGTAGACCCTGTGACTATGGATGTAAAAGATTTCGTATCTACTTAATCTCAAATTATGTTCTTTCAAAGCGGGACAGATATCTTAGAAACATATCTGCGTCCCCAATGAACACAAACCGTCTGAGTTTAATTGCGCATGAAATGGATGGTACCTTGACAACGCCCTCCACCGAGCGAAATCCGTCCTGGATGACACTTGCACCTGTAACTTCCGTCAACGTTTTCGCATACATCCCCGCAGCCATGCCGGCCCATCGAGCACTCGTCAATATCTGTGCATTGCGGGAGGCAAGAAAAAGTCTTTCGTTATCTCTTTCTCGATGTATTTTCTTTGATACAGGTTTACTGTGCCGAACATGTCATGATCTTTCGTAACCACCGAGATCAACTTTACGCACTCTGTTTGAAATAGTCGCTTATAATATTGTAAGAATTATGTCAGGCCCACGGTAAAAAAATACGCACAAAAAAAACAAGAAAAAAAAACATATACACTTAAGACAGAAGCGTTCTACGGCCACTCGATAGATGGTGCCACTGTGCTAGTCTCTTAAGCGGTTTTAAGAAATCAAAACACACTCGTGCATAGGCAAATGCAAATGTATGTAGCTGTATTTAGCAAGAGGACGACATTGGCGGATTGCTGTCGTAGTTTACCCTTACACTTTATCGCGGAAGACCGAGATGTGTACTCAAAATAAAGTACCCCCCCCCCCCCCCCCCCCCCCCTTTTGGTGATATTTTATACCACTGAGTTTCGATAGGAATATTTCGGTCCAGCGCAAAAAATTCAGACATATTTGTGATTACACGTTCGGGATAACTGTGGTGTTTCCTAGAACTTTGGAGAAAGTTCAACTCACCTACGCAATTTCTTCTAGTTCCGTCCAGTTTGTATCCCTGGAAGCATGCGCAGTAGTAGCTACCTTGGGTATTTTTGCAGATGTTCGAGCAGGGATGAGTCGAATGCGAGGAGCACTCGTCGATGTCTTATATAAAAGCAAAGGAAAAAAAAACTTAAAATTTGAAATGAAACAAAGATCGGCTCTCGCAATCCGAATCTCATTTTCAATAAGTTTACTTGATATTATGAAAGTAGAGGCAAGCGAATATGGTTAGAATGACGGCGACATCGAGTACCATTGTTTACTGCAGTATATTTTAGAGTCTCCTAACAACTAATTTGTGTTCTGGTTCACAATAGGTGCCGAGAACACATTATAAATGTTCCCTTATTATCCGACTGCACGGGTTGCGCTCTCTCCCTATACCTAAGGGAAGTGATGAAACGTGCTTTGCTTCCGTCGCCCTGATTGGCTTGAGAGGGCCTTAACGTTTGCTCTTTACCAAGTTACGGGGAAACTAATTGTAGTGATGTGCATTGCTGAACAGAGAACGAGGCGAAGTAGGTTACCTTCGCAGCCTTGTCCACTGTTCGATGATTTCCGGAAGCCGCCGTCGCACACGCAGTCGTCGACAGACGCGGCTCTTGAAGCAATCGTGTGGGTATTGGGTGGGCATCGTACGCAAGCCTCTCCCTTTGGATCCTTGAACGTGTTTTTTTGACAGTCTTCGAAGAAAGAGGAAGAATTGAACATGGAGATGCACATAGCACGCCGTTTTTGACTCCGAATATGACTGAAGCCAGAAACTGTGAGCGATTATTTATTTCACAACCCGCAGGACCCGAGGGCATTGCAGAGGGGAGTGTGTTACTAAGACGTCTTCTGCATTAGAGTTTAAGAGCAGGGACATTATGTAAATCTAGGTAGGTGCGAGTTGAGTTGGTGTTCGCAAAAGTGATCATAAATCTAACTGCACAAAGTACCGGGGTTACATTTTTATTGTAGTTACGCGATCGTTGCCAATTGCTAACGGTGTGAGGAAAAAGCGAGGAGAAATCGGGTTTTCTTAGTTACCATGACATTTTCTGCACGATGCCAAGATGAGTACCGAAACGTAGAGGTATTGGTGTTAATAAATTGCCGCATAATCACTGAAACCAATAAATTTTTTTTTAACAAATAGTTTAGGTAAGTTTTAGGAAAAAAACAACCTAAATTGCACATTCGTGACAGAACCGCTGCACATTTTTTAGTACCTCCCACTGTTGCGCTACTTTCCATAAAAAAAAATAAATATTTAATGAAAACCAATATAATCTCGCCTTGAGGTTCAGCACATTAATCATGATTTACCTCGAGCAATGTCTGTAAATGTTTGTTTCTCGAATAATTCAAGAAAATGTTTCTACTACAGTTTTTCTTCTGCAATGCAACTTCGTCCAAATGTAGGTATAAAAATTAGAGGATGACACTTAAGACTGCTTACAAGTAGGAGTGCGAAAGTATCCCTACAAGCATCTTGCTGCGTGCTTGTAAGAGCTGCGTACAGCTCTGATTGTTAGTGCTCCACAAGCAGCGCTGCAGAACTCGTGATACAGTAGTGCACAGGAAGAGGGAGAGGGAAATTCCCGCTACCCCTCCCCCTCCTACCACGCGTGACACGTGACCCTAGAGGGGGGAGAGAGTGGCGGTCGCACGCGCGCCACCCTCTCTTTTACCGGCGCGCGAGCCGCAGCGCCAGGAGAGGGCTTTTCTGTGGGGTGGCGTTCCTTGGTACTATGACGCGTCGCAGCCAATGGGATTTTAGGGTCCGTTTCGCTCAGCCAATGGGAAAATAAGAGTTTATGGCTCGTTTTTTGCGGTTACAGACACCGCTGGCTTCGCTCCATGGGATAGTTATGCTTTCGCGTTAAAAATACCGCAATCTACCAATGTCTCAGTTATTATTTTGTTCCTTTGTAACGTAATATCGGCTTTAAAAAAAGTTGGTAAACTATCTTTTATTTACTATATGCAGGCTTACAGGCCTGCATAAAATACGAGTAATATGCCTACAGTTTTTGCGGTAGACCCTGTGACTATGGATGTAAAAGATTTCGTATCTACTTAATCTCAAATTATGTTCTTTCAAAGCGGGACAGATATCTTAGAAACATATCTGCGTCCCCAATGAACACAAACCGTCTGAGTTTAATTGCGCATGAAATGGATGGTACCTTGACAACGCCCTCCACCGAGCGAAATCCGTCCTGGATGACACTTGCACCTGTAACTTCCGTCAACGTTTTCGCATACATCCCCGCAGCCATGCCGGCCCATTGAGCACTCGTCAATATCTGTGCATTGCGGGAGGCAAGAAAAAGTCTTTCGTTATCTCTTTCTCGATGTATTTTCTTTGATACAGGTTTACTGTGCCGAACATGTCATGATCTTTCGTAACCACCGAGATCAACTTTACGCACTCTGTTTGAAATAGTCGCTTATAATATTGTAAGAATTATGTCAGGCCCACGGTAAAAAAATACGCACAAAAAAAACAAGAAAAAAAAAACATATACACTTAAGACAGAAGCGTTCTACGGCCACTCGATAGATGGTGCCACTGTGCTAGTCTCTTAAGCGGTTTTAAGAAATCAAAACACACTCGTGCATAGGCAAATGCAAATGTATGTAGCTGTATTTAGCAAGAGGACGACATTGGCGGATTGCTGTCGTAGTTTACCCTTACACTTTATCGCGGAAGACCGAGATGTGTACTCAAAATAAAGTACCCCCCCCCCCCCCCCCCTTTTGGTGATATTTTATACCACTGAGTTTCGATAGGAATATTTCGGTCCAGCGCAAAAAATTCAGACATATTTGTGATTACACGTTCGGGATAACTGTGGTGTTTCCTAGAACTTTGGAGAAAGTTCAACTCACCTACGCAATTTCTTCTAGTTCCGTCCAGTTTGTATCCCTGGAAGCATGCGCAGTAGTAGCTACCTTGGGTATTTTTGCAGATGTTCGAGCAGGGATGAGTCGAATGCGAGGAGCACTCGTCGATGTCTTATATAAAAGCAAAGGAAAAAAAAACTTAAAATTTGAAATGAAACAAAGATCGGCTCTCGCAATCCGAATCTCATTTTCAATAAGTTTACTTGATATTATGAAAGTAGAGGCAAGCGAATATGGTTAGAATGACGGCGACATCGAGTACCATTGTTTACTGCAGTATATTTTAGAGTCTCCTAACAACTAATTTGTGTTCTGGTTCACAATAGGTGCCGAGAACACATTATAAATGTTCCCTTATTATCCGACTGCACGGGCTGCGCTCTCTCCCTATACCTAAGGGAAGTGATGAAACGTGCTTTGCTTCCGTCGCCCTGATTGGCTTGAGAGGGCCTTAACGTTTGCTCTTTACCAAGTTACGGGGAAACTAATTGTAGTGATGTGCATTGCTGAACAGAGAACGAGGCGAAGTAGGTTACCTTCGCAGCCTTGTCCACTGTTCGATGATTTCCGGAAGCCGCCGTCGCACACGCAGTCGTCGACAGACGCGGCTCTTGAAGCAATCGTGTGGGTATTGGGTGGGCATCGTACGCAAGCCTCTCCCTTTGGATCCTTGAACGTGTTTTTTTGACAGTCTTCGAAGAAAGAGGAAGAATTGAACATGGAGATGCACATAGCACGCCGTTTTTGACTCCGAATATGACTGAAGCCAGAAACTGTGAGCGATTATTTATTTCACAACCCGCAGGACCCGAGGGCATTGCAGAGGGGAGTGTGTTACTAAGACGTCTTCTGCATTAGAGTTTAAGAGCAGGGACATTATGTAAATCTAGGTAGGTGCGAGTTGAGTTGGTGTTCGCAAAAGTGTTCATAAATCTAACTGCACAAAGTACCGGGGTTACATTTTTATTGTAGTTACGCGATCGTTGCCAATTGCTAACGGTGTGAGGAAAAAGCGAGGAGAAATCGGGTTTTCTTAGTTACCATGACATTTTCTGCACGATGCCAAGATGAGTACCGAAACGTAGAGGTATTGGTGTTAATAAATTGCCGCATAATCACTGAAACCAATTAATTTTTTTTAACAAATAGTTTAGGTAAGTTTTAGGAAAAAAACAACCTAAATTGCACATTCGTGACAGAACCGCTGCACATTTTTTAGTACCTCCCACTGTTGCGCTACTTTCCATAAAAAAAATTAAATATTTAATGAAAACCAATATAATCTCGCCTTGAGGTTCAGCACATTAATCATGATTTACCTCGAGCAATGTCTGTAAATGTTTGTTTCTCGAATAATTCAAGAAAATGTTTCCACTACAGTTTTTCTTCTGCAATGCAACTTCGTCCAAATGTAGGTATAAAACTTAGAGGATGACACTTAAGACTGCTTACATGTAGGAGTGCGAAAGTATCCCTACAAGCATCTTGCTGCGTGCTTGTAAGAGCTGCGTACAGCTCTGATTGTTAGTGCTCCACAAGCAGCGCTGCAGAACTCGTGATACAGTAGTGCACAGGAGGAGAAAGAGGGAAATTCCCGCTACCCCTCCCCCTCCTACCACGCGTGACACGTGACCCTAGAGGGGGGAGAGAGTGGCGGTCGCACGCGCGCCACCCTCTCTTTTACCGGCGCGCGAGCCGCAGCGCCAGGAGAGGGCTTTTCTGTGGGGTGGCGTTCCTTGGTACTATGACGCGTCGCAGCCAATGGGATTTTAGGGTCCGTTTCGCTCAGCCAATGGGAAAATAAGAGTTTATGGCTCGTTTTTTGCGGTTACAGACACCGCTGGCTTCGCTCCATGGGATAGTTATGCTTTCGCGTTAAAAATACCGCAATCTACCAATGTCTCAGTTATTATTTTGTTCCTTTGTAACGTAATATCGGCTTTAAAAAAAGTTGGTGAACTATCTTTTATTTACTATATGCAGGCTTACAGGCCTGCATAAAATACGAGTAATATGCCTACAGTTTTTGCGGTAGACCCTGTGACTATGGATGTGAAAGGTTTCGTATCTACTTAATCTCAAATTATGTTCTTTCAAAGCGGGACAGATATCTTAGAAACATATCTGCGTCCCCAATGAACACAAACCGTCTATTGCGCATGAAATGGATGGTACCTTGACAACGCCCTCCACCGAGCGAAATCCGTCCTGGATGACACTTGCACCTGTAACTTCCGTCAACGTTTTCGCATACATCCCCGCAGCCATGCCGGCCCATCGAGCACTCGTCAATATCTGTGCATTGCGGGAGGCAAGAAAAAGTCTTTCGTTATCTCTTTCTCGATGTATTTTCTTTGATACAGGTTTACTGTGCCGAACATGTCATGATCTTTCGTAACCACCGAGATCAACTTTACGCACTCTTTTTGAAATAGTCGCTTATAATATTGTAAGAATTATGTCAGGCCCACGGTAAAAAAATACGCACAAAAAAACAAGAAAAAAAACAACATATACAATTAAGACAGAAGCGTTCTACGGCCACTCGATAGATGGTGCCACTGTGCTAGTCTCTTAAGCGGTTTTAAGAAATCAAAACGCACTCGTGCATAGGCAAATGCAAATGTATGTAGCTGTATTTAGCAAGAGGACGACATTGGCGGATTGCTGTCGTAGTTTACCCTTACACTTTATCGCGGAAGACCGAGATGTGTACTCAAAATAAAGTACCCCCCCCCCCCCCCCCCCCCTTTTGGTGATATTTTATACCACTGAGTTTCGATAGGAATATTTCGGTCCAGCGCAAAAAATTCAGACATATTTGTGATTACACGTTCGGGATAACTGTGGTGTTTCCTAGAACTTTGGAGAAAGTTCAACTCACCTACGCAATTTCTTCTAGTTCCGTCCAGTTTGTATCCCTGGAAGCATGCGCAGTAGTAGCTACCTTGGGTATTTTTGCAGATATTCGAGCAGGGATGAGTCGAATGCGAGGAGCACTCGTCGATGTCTTATATAAAAGCAAAGGAAAAAAAAACTTAAAATTTGAAATGAAACAAAGATCGGCTCTCGCAATCCGAATCTCATTTTCAATAAGTTTACTTGATATTATGAAAGTAGAGGCAAGCGAATATGGTTAGAATGACGGCGACATCGAGTACCATTGTTTACTGCAGTATATTTTAGAGTCTCCTAACAACTAATTTGTGTTCTGGTTCACAATAGGTGCCGAGAACACATTATAAATGTTCCCTTGGTCCTAACCGGTCAAAGACAGTCGATGGCAGCATACGTGGATGCTCGGTTTCATGGAAACTTGCCATGTACAAAGAACAAAAGCACGATGATTTAAAAATAGCGTAAAAAACTTCAATACATAGATATTGATACTATAATGTAAAATATATTTCTATATTCCGGGCCAGTGCTTTGTTTTAAGGTGCAATGAATGAAGTAGCTTGAATAGGGTACTGATGTCAAAAGACAGCAGAAGGTCGTCGCAATGCCACCATTTTAAGGTGGCCAAAGGGAGTCCTAGAAATGATTTGGAACTTGTAAACTTTCAAAAGTGATGAACAACTGTGCTATTTACTTGCCTTCACAGCCGGTCCCAGTCTCGCTCAACGTGTATCCTTCCCTGCAGCTACAGCGAAAACTTCCAATGGTGTTGTTGCAGATGTGGGCACACAAGTTGCTGGTCCCGGAGGAGCATTCGTTGATATCTGTGATGTTCGCAACGCAAGAAGGCAGGAGCTTGAAACACGTCAATGTATGTTCGACACTGGTGAATATATGAGGGTGAAGCGTTGTAGGATGCTTCTGCTGTCGTCTTAATTTTAATTTTTTTTAAGGCACTGGTATGAAAATAGCTTTATATTCAAGTTTATCATAAACGTTAAGAAATGTGGAGTTGCTACGAAGTCGACCATTAAGCGGCATCCGTTTTTTTTTTTTCACACCAATGCTGAAACGAAGAGGAACGACTCTTAATACTTATTCCTAGAAGGAACACAAGCTCCTGGCTAGAACAATTTTTGTCCAAAAATCGGCTGGTGATACTCTTTTTGAAAACGAAGGGATATCCTGAGAAAGGGCTCCGCAGCATATAAGATGAGATTTCACATACCCGACTGACATGTGGACACAATTTAAGGATAGGTCCTGCCAAAATGGATTTGAATACTCTTAATTTTCATCAAACACCACCATTGAATTTCGATGACTTAAGTCATTAAAGTGCTGTGCATGCTGCATTGTTTTTCCACACCAAATAAACGTTTTTCCGCACTCTAAGACTTATTTTATTAGGAAAGGTCAGATTGGCTTATTGAAAAGTGAGCTTAGTTTTAACGTCATGCAATTGTCTTTGCAATAAATAAAATAAACTTAAGTAGGGCTGTGGAAATAGTGCTTTGAATTAAATACCGATGCATCATCATAGTCTTCGACGTGTTTAAGACAACCACTACACACTGGCTTTCTTTACAGCGCTGAAGCTAGCAATGCCGCGGCGCTATACCATTCTGAGCAATCTCCACACACCCCTGATTATAAGTAATGAATTACTTAATTACACTGCGAATTGTACGAGTTTTTATCTGGCTAAATTCCATTAAAATTACCTATTTGGTACTGCGTATTAGTTTGGTTATAATACCTTCGCATGTCCCGTTGACTGGAGCAAATCCTATCGGACATTCCGGCGTGACGCGATCCGCGTCTTTGCTTCCGGACGGTGTCTCCTCCTCCATCCCAGAACCCTCGATGTCATCAATCCCATCGCTGCTGTTTGAAAAGCCAGTTGAGTTTGACGGCCAGATATACTCATACGTGTCCTCGGGTACAACAGACAACTCTGGAAAAGAATTGAAAATAAAAATGAAGACAGCCAGAAGTCACGGCGACTGTTTATCCAATGATACCGACAATTTTCTCTCTCTCTCTTGAGTGGAGCGTTGCACTCATGGCACAACCAGCAGTTTCCTGATATCTGCTGTCAAGGGGCAGTAGCAAAAAAGAAGAAAACGATATGAATCTATATTGAGCAGCCTACATTTCCAAGTGCCAGTTGGCCAGTCATATATTTCTAATGATTCCGAACACCTGCTACACTTCGCTTCCCCTTAAAGGGGCCCTGCAAGGACTTCTTTTACTTGTTTCTAATTTGCACAGAACCTGAGCGCAATGAACGTAGTAACTTAATGAAACTTTTCGTTTCTTGAATTTAGCTTTATTTTAAAAGTTGTAGGCAAACTAAAATGTCAAAAACATGAACAAATAAACCTCCTTCATGACGTCTTTGGTCGCTTGAGTGGCACTGAACTAGAGAAGGGGTAGTGAGCTCAGCGAGCGCTCACGGCTGCCGCACTCCGTATCGATGGCTCGAGAGGGCGCCTCTAAAGCATGTTCTGGCTAGGCTGTATGAAGCGGGCAGCTGCAGGGCGACTCGCATTGCATTTGTTGCGCGATTAAACACTAATTCGGCATGACACTTCATTGGCCACAAACGACAGCAAACACGGCGTAAAAATCAGTTCAGAACGGGAGCCACTTCGCGCTGCCATGCCGCCGAAGGGCCAAACCGCAAACCAAAGCTGCTCGCCGAAGGCCTTCGGAACGCTCGGAACCGGTCGAATCCTCGACTTCAGCGCCGCCGCGTACCTTGCTACGCTCGCCGGTCGTCGGTGCGTGATACCACTATACCTTTATAGTATGCGGCGCCTTTTCCACCGCTTGGTGGCGGGTATATCAACGGGTCATTTCTTCTTTCCGTGCTTTATAAACTGCATTTGTTTCTTTTCTGATCTAAAACTCCGAACAAAACCCACTTTTATAAATACCTGAAACGGCTCGGCGCCACTTATAGTTTGTATTTCGACAAAAATTAAGTTTTTGGCGGCTCTGACGAGGAACAAAGTTTTTGGCGGCTCTTACCAGGACCAAAGACGTCTCATATCGAGCGCTTTCGACACCGCGGGTCGCCCCCGTAGGTGAAGGAGGTTTCCGCGTCGTCCGGTTAAAATATGGCGCACTGATAGTTAGTTTGACGCTTAAATATGATTGCAGGGCCCCTTTAAAGGGCAACTCTTGTCATTATTTACCGCATTTGGGATAACGACTGTTTTCAGCTCAGTCTGTGTCCCTGAATTGTCAGGTTTTATTTTTTTTTTCAATATCATCTGTAGTTTTACAAATACCACGGCTGAAAGTTTGATTTCGGGCGTCCTCCTCTCCTCCTGCCGCTGAATTTGTTCATGGGTGACGTGACACGAGGCCGTGGCGTCCTTTTCCCCGCTAAAGTTAGCGGGGAAACTGAATTGGTGCTCAGGTCACGTGACCTAATTTTCCCCGCTATATTTAGCGAAAACACTTAGCCCGATAAAGTTAGCGAGAAAATTTTTTTGTTAAATATAGCGGATAAATTTTTCCGCTAAATTTAGCAGGAAAATTTCCCGCGAAATCTAGCAGAAACATTTCCTCCGCTAGATTTAGCGGAAAAATTTCTCCGCTAAATATAGCGGAAATATTTTTTGGCTAAATTTAGCGATAAAATTTTCCCACTAAATTTAGCGGGAAATTGTCCCGGTTAACTTAGCGGAAAACTTTTTCCGCTAAATTTAGCAGAGAAACGTCCCATAATTCAACGCGCGGTTACGCCGACGCCGACGCCGCACATTTCGGAAACGGGCGCCTAAGAGCTGCACTCTATAACAGAGCTGAAATTTTAAAAGGCCAAGTCATCCTCAAAAGGCGGCTTTGTTCCTTCTTCTGGTACTTAGAAGCCTTGGATCGTCTTTATTTTTGTTTTATTTGGTGTGCGATCATGGGCCCATTTAAGGATGATTCGGCTTAATACAACTTCAGCTGTGCATGGAGTTTTGTGTTGTTCGTCCCGTTTTTCCTTGGGTCCTGGGTTACCATGTTCAAAGAGTATCCGTTGCTGCAGAAATGCGACTTTAAGGGGAAGGATCTGGAAGCATGCTTCACTCACTGTCGCACGAAACCCCGTCGGTCGAGAGCTCTGTCCCGGGACTTATGCAAGAGCAGCTGTATCCATTGTTAGGTGAAGGAGTGCAACGCTCCTGACATGGACCTTTGCCATCGTTGCCCGAGCACCCATTTAAAGCTGTAAGGAATCGATAGTCCTCACGAGTTACTGTCAGAATACACATTGGACACTTTTTCAGCGGCTCCGTTTCAAACTAACGCTACCGAAATATTTTGTTAAGGTTTTGCATTAAAATTATGTTTTTAACCCCTTCCGAATTTCAGTGACATAATTAGGACGCCTCGACAGGGGCGGTAATATATTCTCTGTTTATTTTCTCTATCTGAACGCAAACAAAAAGGTTTACGGCGTTGGCGGTTAGTGCTAACTAAATATTGGCGTTTAAGCTATTATTATCATGCAACCATTCTATGACATCAGTAAGTTGGATAAGGCAGGAGGCAAAACAATATTTATGGCGCTGATGAGGAGTTCTAAATAAAACCTGGGATTTTCGCTATCACGATCACGCAGGCATTGTCTGCTACTCAGGTCTGTTAATGTAAGAGGAAAAACGAACTTTACGAAGCTTATAACAAAAAAAAAAACGGGCTTTCCACTATCATGATTCAGCAAGCATTGTCTGTCGCCCATGACTCTGCTCGGGCAGATTGTATTCTAAAACATGCATAACTGTATCACTCTTTATTACTTCAGTGAACTTGGGTGCTACGGGAACACTTTGCATTCAGCTGACCAAACATTTGGTGTACAGTTCAGCGTCCTTTAAAGAATGTGTAAAACATCGTACAGGTAAGAACCTTTCTTTGAAACGAAAGTGTGTAATACTAACCAATACAAGTCTTGTTATCATCGGCTAAATTCAGTCCTGACGGGCATAAGCAGTACGCAGAACCATGAACGTTTTCACAAACATGGGAACATCCGAAGTTGCCATCACTGCATTCGTCAATATCTACAATTTGGAGCGAAAAAAAACATTAGTCACGCTACAAAACTATGCCAGGGCTGGAGAAAGGTGAGTTTTCAGACACCCACAGGATGATTTTAATACGAGGGCTGCTGTATTTATTAGAGCTCACCGACACACGACGCCCCGTTTTCGGCGAGCTTGAGTCCGGGGCTTGAACAAGAACACTTTTGTTTTTTGCCAGGCAGAGGAGTACACTGTTCCTGACACGGACCCTTTCCATTGTTGTACGAACATCCTCTGACGTCTAGAACAAATGATGTATGCTGCATTTGGAAGGCACTGGGACTGTCACCACGGTCTTATGTAAAGAATGGTCGCATACAGCCGATAAACTAAATCTTAAAGAAATGTTTTATACACGACCGTCCGTTGATTCGCGGGGCGGAACATTGTGAAGTGAGGGAAAGGGTAAAAGCAAAGAAAAGCCGGTGCAATAAAGACTAAGGTCTGCGTAGAATGGCAATCTTGAGAACAAGCGGAGTGCGCTTTAAGCTTCAAGTTCCGTGCACTCTACTTGATTAACAGGGTAGGTCATCGGATAAAGTTAGACGTCCGTAAAATGGCAAACTTATTAGAGAAAAAAAAATAGAAATATGATTACTGCGCACTGTTTACCTCTGCACTTCTTTTTGTCTGCGGGATCTACCTCATATCCTTCGGAGCATATGCACACGTGCGATCCTAGCGTGTTGAAGCACTGATGCTGACAGCCTCCATTTTTGTTTCTGCACTCATTGATGTCTGAAACAGAGTAAAGCAAGCGGTGACGTATTGTAGATATTTTATTAGGGAGTTTACTTATGAAGGTGTCTATGATACTTCGATACGTCACGGCCCCTCTACCTCTTTGCCGGTAGGACGGGACCTGAGTTCAAGAACCTAGGTGGCTGCATTGTGAAATCTTTAGAACTTTAGGAGATCAGCCGGCACAAATTCGAACCACTCCCCCACTGTCGTGGCAGAGGCAGCGGTAACATAGAATCTGATGCAGTGTCGAGCAAGATGCGACCGCAGCGCCGGCTTGCGGCCACTCCGGGACCAGAGCTCCGGTGACGAGGGATAGCACAAGTGAACGGAGAAGACGAAAGCGTTGCGCCGCCCTGCGGCTTTCTCGTGAACAGCGCTACAGGGGCAGAGATGTTTGGGTTGCGCCCTCGTACGGTTCCTGTTCTTGACGTCATGACTAGGATTCGCTTAACCTTACTAGATTACCTCTAGGGCTCTGGGCGTCGATTAAAAGTTTTAACCCGATTAATCCCCACCCTTGAGTCGATTAATCGGTCGCGTTCATTTCCATGCATATTATTTCTAAATAGTCAAAATTAATATTTGTTTTCTGTTTTTGCATTTGCTGAATACGAGGTGCACTCTTAAAAAAAAGGTTACAGTTGTCACAACTTTTAGAGTAACTTGCTTGTCCCTGGGGTTCATCTCGAAACGTTAACAAAGTTACCCTTTCCGCTTGGGAGCAATTTTTACACCCTATGTCAGGGTGCACCTATGCTCCTTGGGGGACAACCTTATCCCTAATGGGGTGCAATAGCCTTTAAGGGCGTAATTTTACTTCCATTAAGAGGCAACAGAGCATACATTTGGTTCGAAGGTTTTACCCTTTTAAAGAGTGGCAGCGCATGCTGTAAGGGTGTAAATTCACCTCTTCTAAAGGGCAATAACAGTCAACCAGCTTACACCCTTTCTGGGGCTGCCTCAACGTATACCATAAATAATACTGATTGGGAAACTGCGGAAGCTGCCCATAAAAGCCTGCATACAAAAACTGGCCCCGCTCAGTATTCAAGAACCAAACAAAACGCCATCGCGTCGCCGCCATGTATCCCGCAGCGACCACTCAGCCAACTCCAAGGCTGCACGTATTCGTTCAATGAACAGGTGGCGCCTTCTCGCAGTAGCAAGAGCATCGTATACGGTAGCGTTCCCTGCTACTCTTCAATTTTTGGCTTTGATCGGCCATTTCGGCACCGAAACGTAAACACGTAGGTTGCCCACCCCTGTCTCCCAAGCGGACGATTGACGGGGTGAGCGGAGTAGCGCCCTCTGCGGGAGTTCTACAACTGAGCTCTTTGTATCGCCGTGACGTCACCAGTTGAGATCCTGGCTACTTATCACCAGCTGCGAAGGTAAGTTCGATGGTGTGCGCGCGCAAAAATGCACGGTGCGAGCTTGGGCTCATCACGTTCACAACCGCCGTCAAAGTTGATAGTATGACATCGCTCTCATTTACGTGGATGAAGGCAGAGTTAATTCCGCTTGAGACGTCATACGTTGCGTTTGGCCAGTTGTGGAAAGCCGACCACGCGCCAAAGAGAGCGCGCGCTTAGCAAAATCCCGGAGCTCGCTCGTTTAGTCCGTGCTGGAGTATACAGCGCGTGGCATGCGCTACTCTATGTTCGATCACGTGATGCGAGCCGCGGGAGTAACTCGGATACACTCTAGTCGAGCAAGACGTTCGGCTGGCACTCGTGTAGATCCAGTGAGGAGACGAGAGCTGCATCATCGTATGATTGGCACTCGCGTTATTCTTTTCCGTCGCTGGAGTGAGAGCCGGAAACGGTTAGAAACCAACCATATCACACATTCTGTGTTACAATACTGCCTTATTTTTTTATTCTAGTTTACTCTGCTTACCTACCGTAATATCCCGAGTCATCGCCCATCCCCGAGCCATCGCCCACCCCATTTTTTGGGCCAATATCGATTTCCGAAAAAACACCGAGTCATCGCCCACCCCTTCAAATACCCCAGAGCGGACTCTGCGATCCCGGAACACTCATCCTACCCGAATGACGCGGCCGCGGACCTTACAGTTGGAGGACGTCCGTGACAAAGTAAAACGAAGGAGGGAAAGACACTTCTTTTTGTTTACGCATTTCCTCCGTGAGCGACCCCAGAGTGGTCGTGTATCCGTGCGAAAAGAAAACGATGGAGATAACAAAATAAGAGTTTGTTAATGTAACCGCGGAGTGTTAGGTCAAAGTCTGTCTCCGCCGAAGTAAGGTCACCGCGAACCCGCTCCTTCTTCCCGCCCGTCGCGACCGCGGTTGTGCAATATTTTAGGCAAAGCCAACGCGTAAATAAAGCTTTGCTGGAACGCCCTACACAGACGTTTGCAGAGCGTCCCAACCGTGCATTGATAGCCCGCCGTGCACGGACGCACGTATGTACGCACCAAACAAGAAAGTTGCGCAAGAGCTTGCAATTGACAAGGCGCCCGACTTGGCCCGACGCCAAAGTATTTGCCAACGCCACCGCCGGCTTTCCCGCTTTCCCAGCATTGCTCTTGGTCGCTTCTTTGGTCCGCTCGCTCGCTCGCTCGTTGCGCCTGGTCGGTTTTTCTATTTTCTTGTAGACTTTTCTTTCTTTTTTTTACTAACTAGGAGAACATAGTGGTGACATTCTGTCACGAAACAAACGTTCGCGCTATATGCAGATCGGCGGTGTTTCTAGCGCGTATGCAAGCAACGGACTTCGCTATAGTAAAATATTCTTTCGTGAGCATTTTTTTCTATAAAACAATGAAACTAAATCGAGTTTTGAGTTTGATGTATCTCTTGTGCATAAGCGCTAGATACGCAGAGAAAAATAGGCGTTTTTTTCCGCTTTTTTTTAAGTGTTTGTGCTCACCCACCGAGACATGGCCCACCCCACTTTTTTAATGAATTTCAGGTGGTAGGGGGGTGGGCGATGACTCGGGATATTACGGTAAGCATATTTTTTTGTAGTGATAGAATCCTGAAGGACAAGAACATATAACTTTGCGACCATTCCATGTGCAGTTGTGGGAACAGCCTCCGTTGTTAACGTTGCAGGGATTTGAGGGTCTCTGTGTCACCTTCGCATCTGAGAAAACGCGAACACACAACGACTATCAACAGAATGCTCATACCAAGGTACAGCTACAAGCAACGCAAACTGTAATTCGGAGGGTCTCGTCATTACACGTAACCACGAAAATAATACATATCTGAAAAAAAGGCTGTCTTTTCGAACGATCTATGGCTATCAGTATATAGATAAGAGGTGGTCAGACGGACATATTCAAAGCGTCATACAAGGAACCATGTTAAATGAAGAGCAATAATAAAAAAGGGGAAGTGGCACTTCTTAAAATTGCTTTTCCTCTCAATTGGTGGCCATGGCGAATACAACTCATAAAGCCATTTGCCCAATGCACGTACATTTTCTTTCTATACTTCATTTTAATTTTTTTTAAAGGGGGGGGGGGGGAGGGGGGAGGTTATGAGCGAGTAGCAAGCCAGACATAGGCCCCCGAAGAACCGCATGAAGCTCGCCAGCAGCAGTTTAGCCACTCCTGCTTTATATAATCTACGATACATTTTCCGTATACAGCATCTGCTCCCATCAGGCAGCCAAAATCCAGCAAATGTTTTTGAAGGGTACTGACGAGACCAAGAAAGTTATTTTCCGGCCAATCAGAAGAACATCACGGTTTAAACAATAGGCCAACTATTTTAAAGTTTGATATGATTGGGAGGAAAAGAAATGAAATGCAGAAGGCCGGCAATTTCATCCGAACCTATCTCTGATATCAGTGAAAAATGTGGTAGTACTTTGCATTATTGCTTAACATGTATAACTGTATCACTCTTTATTACTTCAGTGAACTTGGGTACTACGGGAACACTTTGCATTCAGCTGACCAAACATTTGGTGTACAGTTCAGCGTCCTTTAAGGAATGTGTAGAACATCGTACAGGTAAGAACCTTTCTTTGAAACGTAAGTGTGTAATACTAACCAATACAGGTCTTGTTATCATCGGCTAAATTCAGTCCTGACGGGCATAAGCAGTACGCAGAACCATGAACGTTTTCACAAACATGGGAACATCCGAAGTTGCCATCACTGCATTCGTCAATATCTACAATTTGGAGCGAAAACAAAAAATTAGTCACGCTATAAAACTATGCCAGGGCTGGAGAAAGGTGAGTTTTCAGACACCCACAGGATGATTTTAATACGAGGGCTGCTGTATTTATTAGAGCTCACCGACACACGACGCCCCGTTTTCGGCGAGCTTGAGTCCGGGGCTTGAACAAGAACACTTTTGTTTGTTGCCAGGCAGAGCAGTACACTGTTCCTGACACGGACCCTTTCCATTGTTGTACGAGCATCCTCTGACGTCTAGAACAAATGATGTATGCTGCCTTTGGAAGGCACTGGGACTGTCACCACGGTATTATGTAAAGAACGGTCGCATACAGCCAATAAACTAAATCTTAAAGAAATGTTTTATACACGACCGTTCGTTGATTCGCGGGGCGGAACATTGTGAAGTGAGGGAAAGGGTAAAAGCAAAGAAAAGCCGGTGCAATAAAGACTAAGGTCTGCGTAGAATGGCAATCTTGAGAACAAGCGGAGTGCGCTTTAAGCTTCAAGTTCCGTGCACTCTAATTGATTAACAGGGTAGGTCATCGGATAAAGTTAGACGGCCGTAAAATGGAAAATTCATTAGAGAAAAAAAAATAGAAATATGATTATTGCGCACTGTTTACCTCTGCACTTCTTTTTGTCTACGGGATCTACCTCATATCCTTCGGAGCATATGCACACGTGCGATCCTAGCGTGTTGAAGCACTGATGCTGACAGCCTCCATTTTTATGTCTGCACTCATTGATGTCTGAAACAGAGTAAAGCAAGCGGTAACGTATTGTAGATATTTTAATCAGGAGTTTACTTATGAAGGTGTCTATGATACTCCGATACGTCACGGCCCCTCTACCTCTTTGCCGGTAGGACGGGACCTGAGTTCAAGAACCTAGGTGGCTGCATTGTGAAATCTTTAGAACTTTAGGAGATCAGCCGGCACAAAATCTCCCCACTCCCCCACTGTCGTGGCAAAGGCAGCGGTAACATAGAATCTGATGCAGTGTCAAGCTAGATGCGACCGCAGCGCCGGCTTGCGGCCATTTATTTTAAAAACTCCGGTGTATTTCGATGGAACGTCTCACGACGAGGCTAAAAACGGTGATTATCGGTGAAAAAAAAAGCGGTTGATCACAGACAGAGGGTTCCAATTTAATTCACATAGTTCATACACTTGTACTCTAGGAAGCAACTATTTCTCACACTTGGTTATTATAATAGATGCAAGCATACTTTCTTGCTTGCATCTACACGCAAGGAACGTGCTGCCGTCATGGCAGCACGTTCCTTGCGGTTCGCAACCCGCAATCATGAAAACGCACGCTCCTGTACGACACGGACGTTGGCAGTGTCTTCCAGGAACCACAGCAACCTCTGAATACATGGCTTGCACCAACATCACTTGTCCAGACACAATGAGGAAAAGGCACGAGAGAGCCTACCCTCCACTAGTGTTAATTTTTCCACAAAAGGGGGCCATGGGAGACACAATAGGGGAAAGGCGTATGAGAGCTGAGCTTCCACTGCTTTCACTAGACGCTTTTGATTCCCAGAAAGGAGGGCAGACTGGCGTCACCTGCAAGCCATGTATAAACACTGGAAGAATGCAGGATCCACGAGATAACACGTTTGACGAACCTCTAGGGGGAAAGGGTTTCGCTAAATCGGAAACTAGCAACGACCGGTTTTTTTCGGTTTTAATCAGGGCGAAAATATCCAACCACCGGTGTTTTTCGGTTTTAACCGATTTTATATTTTCGTCACCGACGGATGTTTATCCGTGTTTTTCGGTTAAAACCGGAGAATGCACACCCTAGGCATAAGTGAACGGAGGAGACGAAAGCGTTGCGCCGCCCTGCGGCTTTCTCGTGAACAGCACTACAGGGGCAGAGATGTTTGGGTTGCGCCATCGTACGGTTCCTGTTCTTGACGTCATGACTAGGATTCGCTTAACCTTACTAGATTACCTCTAGGGCTCTGGGCGTCGATTAAAAGTTTTAACCCGATTAATCCCCACCCTTTAGTCGATTAATCGGTCGCGTTCATTTCCATGCATATTATTTCTAAATAGTCAAAATTAATATTTGTTTTCTCTTTTTGCATTTGCTGAATACGCTGACGTGACCGTGACCCTCAAAAAAAAATGAAAGCCGCTTACAACTCCCTGTAACGCCGAATTAGAGCGCAGCTCTTGAGGAGGAGGAGGGAAGGGCACTGGGGGGGGGGGGTTAAACTAACCAGGGGGGGGGTCACGTTACCTTGGGGGTCACGTGACCCCCAATGCCGTTGATGTCATCACTGACGTCACTGATGACGTCATCAGTGACGATGACGATGCGGGTACCGATGACGTCATTAGTGACGTCACTGATGACTTCACCAGTGATGATGACGATGACGATGCGAATGTAGGTGACGTCATCAGTGACCTCGCTGATGACGTCATCAGTGATGATGACGATGACGATGCGGATGCCGGTGACGACATCAGTGACGTCACTGATGACGTCATCAGTGATGATGACGATGACAATGCGGATTCCGGTGACGTCATCAGTGATGATGACGATGACGATGTGGATGCCGGTGACGTCATCAGTGATGATGACGATGACGATGTGGATGCCGGTGACGTCATCAGTGATGATGACGATGACGATGCGAATGTAGGTGACGTGACCTCGCTGATGACGTCATCAGTGATGATGACGATGCGGATGCCGGTGACGACATCAGTGACGTCACTGATGACGTCATCAGTGATGATGACGATGACAATGCGGATTCCGGTGACTTCATCAGTGACGATGACGATGTGGATGCCGGTGACGTCATCAGTGATGATGACGATGACGATGTGGATGCCGGTGACGTCATCAGTGATGATGACGATGACGATGTGGATGCCGGTGACGTCATCAGTGATGATGACGATGCGGATGCCGGTGACGTCATCAGTGATGATGACGATGACGATGTGGATGCCGGTGACGTCATCAGTGATGATGACGATGACGATGTGGATGCCGGTGACGTCATCAGTGATGATGACGATGACGATGCGGATGCCGGTGACGTCATCAGTTATGACGATGACGATGTGGATGCCGGTGACGTCATCAGTGATGATGACGATGACGATGTGGATGCCGGTGACGTCATCAGTGATGATGACGATGACGATGTGGATGCCGGTGACGTCATCAGTGACGATGACGTCATCGGGGGGTCACGCGACATCGGCGGGGGTCACGTGACCTCGAGGAGGGGGCCACGTGACTTCGGGGGGTCACGTGACCCCCCACGAGGTCACGTGACCTTGGTGGGGGGCTCGCGCGGTGCATTATGGGACATTTCCCATGATGCACCGCGCGGTTACGCCGACGGCGACGGCGACGGCGACGGCGACGGCGACGGCGACGCCGACGCCGACGGCGACGCCGCTCAAGCCGGAAACGGGCCCCTAAGAGCTGCGCTCTAAAAAAAGTGAAAGCCGTTTACAACTCCCTGTAACGCCGAATTGGAGCGCAGCTCTTGAGGAGGAGGAGTGAAGGGTACTGAGGGGAGGGTAGACCCCTCCTCCTTCTCCTCCTCCTCCCCTCATTCTTTAATATGCTCCGGGAGGGGGGGTGTCACGTGACCTCGGGGGGGGGGGGGTGTCACGTGACTTCGGGGAGGGGGCCACGTGACCTCGGGGAGGCGTGACCTGGGGGTCACGTCGGGGTAACACCCGTTTTCGGGGTAACACACGAAAAAAAAAAAAAAGAAATGGCTGAACGCTACAACGCTTCTGTGCTCCGATCTCTGAGCGATGTGGTTCTTCAGAATAGTGAACGCCAGGAGACATCTATCTGCTCGAATGAGCTTGCATATTTCGCTTCACGCACCTGCGCATGATCTCTGGTCCCCGGTCATTTCGTATCCCAGTGGACATTCGCAGTAATAACCACCATCGTAGTTGGTGCAGATATGACTGCAATTGTGGGTACCTTGAGTGCACTCATTCACATCTGAAAAGAAAAGATCCATTTGGGCATAAATCAAATTTCATAAGTATGGTGCCTGCTACAGCAAATGAAAAACAATAGGTTCCAAATAAAATCAAGTGTAGCTCTAGAAACGACACAAATAATAGACAGAAGAGATGAGAACAAGTAAAATAAAAAAAGTCACCCATGTGCATCCCACGATTGGGAAAAAAAGTTTAAAACAAAGATCAATCACAAATTCACTAAACGATTTAGGCAAGAGCACTGATTCGTATTTGGAACAATACGTCAAGGGTACTCCGGAATGGAATACAATTCACGAATTATGGTCGGCACCTTTTTTAGTAGATAGTATACCATAACGTTCAAGGCGACAAATTGTGGCAGGTGAGGTAAGAAACAGTATTTATTATAAGAAAATACTCAAGCTCGCGACTATTTCGCTTGAACGAGTTCTTCGTTTAAAGGAGTTATGAGGCGTCAGGTCACGTGACTGTGGTACGGGACGTCAACCATGATGTCACGTTCGGACTCCAGAGCCAAGAGTGACGTTAAATTTTGTTTTTAATTACAATTTGAGAAAAGAATGGCAAGAACACACCCATAAATGTTTCGTTAAAATAAATAAAAACTCTTTTTAGTTTTTACCTTCGCACGTGAAGTTGTCATGGAGGGAGAGAGTGTACCCGGCTTTGCAAAAACAATCGTAGCTTCCGATCGTATTCGAGCAGATCTGGTTGCATACATGCGGCGTCTCGGTGCATTCGTCGACGTCTGCAGTCAGCAAGTGGGTTTGAGTGATGAATTCACAGTCGAGCATATGGTAAATCGACCTTTTCCAAAGGTACATCAAGCAACACTGGTGGTCACCATGTTTTGGGGTCCTTTAAGACTTAGGCTAGGTGGCGCAAGCTACCGCCCGTTAAAAAGGGTACAGCCATTAACATCCATCCCTCCATCCATTGGCATCGCTCCCTACGTGAAATGCGTGATTGGATCCGAATTTACGCCTTGCGCTGAAACGGCCCTCTTGTCCCATGCATGCTAAAAGTGAATGACCGAAATATGGCGGCCTCACAGAATCGACGCCGCAGCTAATTGAGGGCGCACATTTTTTAAAAGGGCTCCTTGGATGAAACTGGTTCGGCTACGCTTAGTACGAACTTAGGTAAAATATTTAAGATTTAAGAGGACAGAAAGAATGAGACCCAAGAAACCAGACGGGCTTTCTATCACCAATGTATTTTTGTTAACGCAGTTAACAGCCCCAACCAAAAGCGAGCTCTGTTTCTTTCAGACCAAGTACAGACAGTCATGGATCATAAGAAATCGCTAGTACAAAAAGTGCGTAAGCAGGGCTGCTGACTGACCTAAGTTTTGTGTTGTACTTTCTACAGTATTGATAACAAGCTACAGTAAAATATAAAAAGGTTTGGATTTTGCGCTGTCCTTAAGATACACTGAAAAGGGAGCACTTCCTAAGACACCGTAGTATAGACCTAAATAGATATGAAAGAAACAGGTTATCATAGAGAGAATAGTTTTTCGTAATAATTCACAGTGAACAGTAGATTCACAGTGTATGGATGCAAGTAAAAGCGTTAACGAAAATTATATATTTTTATGTAATTTACCGCAGCCAGATGAATACACCGCACCGCACCTGTTCCGACACACCATAACATATTCAGCAGAGTTTTTTTCTTCGTACTTACCTCGGCATGTGAAGCCATCATCTGACAACTTTAGGCCGAAGGGACAACCACAGTACGCACTTCCATTTGTGTTCACGCACTCGTGGGAACAGTTGAGGATTTTTTCATCGCACTCGTTTATATCTGCGGGCGAATAAGGCTTTAAAATGTGTCGCTTAAAAAAAAAACAAAAAAACTGCAACTGCAAAAAAAAAAAAAAAAAAAAAAAGTACACACAAAAAAGAAAAGAAGGAACTCCGAGACGAACAAGGCACCACCTTCCAACATTTGTGCTTAAATGAATGAATGAATGAATATCACTTTAGCCTTTGATTCGGGCGCCGAGTTGCGCCATCTAGCGAGTAGTTTAAACTTTTTGTCTAGCGATTATAATACCAACTACTTTTGTAGCTGTACTAACGCACAACAAGGTGAACAAACGACAGCTGATCACAAAAGTCAGAATCGTACACTAAATAACGAGGTAGTAAATGACTAGTCCCTGAAGAATTCCCTGGCGAATTGCGCATATGCCTAGCGGTTACTATGAATAATGGACCTTTTCCACATACCGACGACACCAGGCGGTGACTGTACGAACCAAAAATCGAGGAAGTGACCTACCTGGCTTCCAATCGATAATGGAGGTCCATTATGACTAGAATCCGTCTCGCCGTACGTAACATGGCATACGGCAAAGGTCACGGTCTCAGTCAGCCAATCAGCGTGTGAAAGGAAGTCACGTGACTATATTCTATCTTAGTAGATGCGCGCAGTGCTATCAAAGCCACTGGAAGGACGACGAGGAAGGCCGATGTTGTACAAATTTTGAGTACCAGGTTAGTGTTCTAGGGCAGGGGTCTCAAACGCCTTCGAGTATGTGGGCAAGATTCCCCACAGCAGTTAAATGTTTCACGTTGGAAAGAAGCCGACTTCCTAGGGACATCCCAAAAATTTTCTAAGGAAGGAACTTTGCGCTCTCTGCTTTTCGTAAGCTCAGCGTTTTGACATCTTTAACTTTCATTTGAGCACTTGATGTTATAAGAATATTTAAAAAAACACCACATTACAGCACTGGCAGTTTTTAATAGGAGGAGAGCAAGCGCACTGGTCCTTGCCCTGTCGTACAAATTACTATAGCTCAACAGGCATAAAGAAAAAAAAATCTTCATACGGCAGTTTTTGCTTTCCTGACAATTTTGTTTTGCAGCATTGTAATAAAATACTTGTATTTTAAAGGTATTGTTTGAGAGCAAGAAGCCCGAGCGCAAAGCTTTACCGTTAGCAGATGCTGCTGCTGAGCGAGACTTCGTGCAGCCGAGGTTGAGCAAAAAGCTCGCGCTTCTAGCTTAGTATTGGGTCCGTTGTTGTTCCTCATATGTATAAATTAAGTTTGAAACTGTATAAAATTTACTAAGGTGTTCGTATTTTGCTGATGACATAAAGTTCTTCTGTCATATCTTTTCGAAACAGACTACGAAGCGCTGCAGTCTCAAATTTTGAATGATTTAAAGTGGTGCTCGAAGAACATACTGCCTCTGAACGCGAACAACACTGACGTTATCTTGCTTTCAAGGCGTAGATATCCCTTACATTTTAAGTACAGGTTGTAAAACAGTAATGGTGCTCCAGCTGATGTGATCAAGGACCTTGGTGAGTTAGTCGATTGCTAACTCATGTTCAAATCTCGTGACACACATATTTGTTGTACGTTTTAAATTGTGTCACACGATTGCGCGTATGACTCGGTACTTGGAAGCACTTGATGCTATGTCACGTCTATTTTGGGCATTGGTTGGGCCCCATCTTGAATTGGCTTCTGCCGTGTGGAACAACTTACTGGAAAGTGAATGTAAGCGTACTGAAGCGGTACAAATGCGTTTAGTTTGCATAGTCTATGACAGGCATTTTCCGAGGAGGCTAAAACTTCGAATACCATTGTCTTGCTAGGAATTTGAGCCCCAGCACCTTAGGTTGCCGTAGAAATCGCCGAGATGTAGTGTTGATACATAAACTCATCCAAGGTCATACTGATGTACCGGATATTTTAGGCAGCATGCAACTACGCATCCCAGCTATATTCGCGCGACAGTGCGTAACGTTTCATCCCGAGAAGATATTTAAGGGATCACCCTTATATCAAAATTAGGCCCCTAGCAACAGCCATTTTCAGCACGATCTTTTTTCCATGTCTTATTTTACCCCTGAACGGTGGAAGGTACCTGTAATATGATTTAGTACGACTTAGGCCCTCCGATGGGCTTTTACGCGCTTGACATCGTTGCATGTATTTTTTTAAATATTTTTTATACGTGTAAGTGACATTTGTAATGCACCAATGTGTAAAGCTTTAAGGTGTTTTTGGGCACGTAATAAACGCCAACATCAACGACAAGTCGTTGTATCGCTGTGCCGGTCGGTTTATTTGAAAAAGGGCTGATAATAAAATATTTAGACGAAGCACTAGTACTCAGTTAAACAAAAAAAAAAAAAGCAAAATGTCTGAACACGTTGTATGAGCAGAGCTTCATTTCATGCAAAAATGAATTCCCGATATTAAGCTTATTTTAGGCGAATGTAGTGCTCGAGGCATAGAAACGGAGCTCACAGCCACCGGATGCACGCGGGCCGCCTGTTTTGAGACCCGGGTATAAGGGTATAAGGGAAGAGTTCCCGCTTCCCTTATTATCCGACTGCACGGGTTGCGCTCTCTCCCTATACCTAAGGGAAGTGATGAAACGTGCTTTGCTTCCGTCGCCCTGATTGGCTTGAGAGGGCCTTAACGTTTGCTCTTTACCAAGTTACGGGGAAACTAATTGTAGTGATGTGCATTGCTGAACAGAGAACGAGGCGAAGTAGGTTACCTTCGCAGCCTTGTCCACTGTTCGATGATTTCCGGAAGCCGCCGTCGCACACGCAGTCGTCGACAGACGCGGCTCTTGAAGCAATCGTGTGGGTATTGGGTGGGCATCGTACGCAAGCCTCTCCCTTTGGATCCTTGAACGTGTTTTTTTGACAGTCTTCGAAGAAAGAGGAAGAATTGAACATGGAGATGCACATAGCACGCCGTTTTTGACTCCGAATATGACTGAAGCCAGAAACTGTGAGCGATTATTTATTTCACACCCCGCAGGACCCGAGGGCATTGCAGAGGGGAGTGTGTTACTAAGACGTCTTCTGCATTAGAGTTTAAGAGCAGGGACATTATGTAAATTTAGGTAGGTGCGAGTTGAGTTGGTGTTCGCAAAAGTGTTCATAAATCTAACTGCACAAAGTACCGGGGTTATATTTTTATTGTAGTTACGCGATCGTTGCCAATTGCTAACGGTGTGAGGAAAAAGCGAGGAGAAATCGGGTTTTCTTAGTTACCATGACATTTTCTGCACGATGCCAAGATGAGTACCGAAACGTAGAGGTATTGGTGTTAATAAATTGCCGCATAATCACTGAAACCAATTAATTTTTTTTTAACAAATAGTTTAGGTAAGTTTTAGGAAAAAAACAACCTAAATTGCACATTCGTGACAGAACCGCTGCACATTTTTTAGTACCTCCCACTGTTGCGCTACTTTCCATAAAAAAAATTAAATATTTAATGAAAACCAATATAATCTCGCCTTGAGGTTCAGCACATTAATCATGATTTACCTCGAGCAATGTCTGTAAATGTTTGTTTCTCGAATAATTCAAGAAAATGTTTCCACTACAGTTTTTCTTCTGCAATGCAACTTCGTCCAAATGTAGGTATAAAAATTAGAGGATGACACTTAAGACTGCTTACATGTAGGAGTGCGAAAGTATCCCTACAAGCATCTTGCTGCGTGCTTGTAAGAGCTGCGTACAGCTCTGATTGTTAGTGCTCCACAAGCAGCGCTGCAGAACTCGTGATACAGTAGTGCACAGGAAGAGGGAGAGGGAAATTCCCGCTACCCCTCCCCCTCCTACCACGCGTGACACGTGACCCTAGAGGGGGGAGAGAGTGGCGGTCGCACGCGCGCCACCCTCTCTTTTACCGGCGCGCGAGCCGCAGCGCCAGGAGAGGGCTTTTCTGTGGGGTGGCGTTCCTTGGTACTATGACGCGTCGCAGCCAATGGGATTTTAGGGTCCGTTTCGCTCAGCCAATGGGAAAATAAGAGTTTATGGCTTGTTTTTTGCGGTTACAGACACCGCTGGCTTCGCTCCATGGGATAGTTATGCTTTCGCGTTAAAAATACCGCAATCTACCAATGTCTCAGTTATTATTTTGTTCCTTTGTAACGTAATATCGGCTTTAAAAAAAGTTGGTAAACTATCTTTTATTTACTATATGCAGGCTTACAGGCCTGCATAAAATACGAGTAATATGCCTACAGTTTTTGCGGTAGACCCTGTGACTATGGATGTAAAAGATTTCGTACATGGCCAGAAATTTGTGACAAGCTGTTCTAGTTCACTTATTTACCGACACGTGGCGTATTCACCTTTAACTTTTACGTCGTGTGCAAATTCCCGCCAAACCGAAATACGTTCCGCGTGCAATGAATAAAATTGTGAAAAATAGAAAATAGAGCTACGTTATCAGAGCTTCTCAAACAGTACTACAGAAAGGGGGAAGATCAATTGATGGACGGCACAAAGAACACGCAGAGAGCGTGCTGACGCGGCAGTAAAACCCGCGCCAGTGTTGGTGGTTAATTCGACGAGACGCGTTGTTTGTGTGTGTCAGTGTGTGCGTGCGTCCGTGCGTGCGCGTGTGCGTGTGAACGCGCGCGCGTGTGTGTGTGTGCGTGTGGTGGGGGAGAGTGTAAAAGCAGCCTGTGAGCGCATTTTGAGGCAAACAAACGCAAGACGGGCACAAAGAGCGGACGAGCACGCCGTATCAGCGCCTCCCGGTTGCAAGAAGTCGATAACACTATTATTCCGCGTTTTCATATCTAGCGATATGGAAGCAAAAAAGTCAGATCTGCGGAAGAATTCCGAACAAGTATTCGAAAAACTACCCGACAATACATATGCGATATTTTTGGAAAGTTGTTTGCAGATTGGCGAGTGTGTCGAGTAAACTACAACAAAAAGGATCCATATTTTGTGTTGCCTAAATTAGGCTTTCATGAACTCCGCAACCATCGTATCGCTACACTGCCTCCGCTGAAGTCATCAGGAGCGAAATATTCTCTTTGGTATGACCACTCGCTGTGCTGATGTCTGGCTTCCTTTATTCTTGTGATTTTTCTTGAAATTGGTAAAACTGAAAAACTCCGAACTGAAATTTTTGAATTAAATGAAACCCCAGGTTAACTGGAAAAATTGCTTTATTTCTGTTGACCCCGAAAACAAACCGCCCTTTTCCGCGAGGCTGCTTCCTTCTGCTGCAATTATTGTTTCTACATAGGCCACTTAGTGATAACTGGCGCGAATAGCATTGTGTGTTGTAAAAACGCGATAGATGTGCAATAGCTTTTACGACGTAAGCCCTGATAAACCCTGATTTCTGGTCGACACCAGAAATAGATACCGAAAACAGAGAACTTTGAAAAAATGAACACCCAAAGACACCCTTAAATTTAAAAAAGAATACACAAAAATACGGAACCCTACCTATAAGTTATAACGAAATCTAAAAGCTGCACCAACATATCCGAAATCCAGCTTATAATTAGGATTCTGCGTTTTCGGAGTTTATTTCTGCTTAAAATCGCGGAGTGTTGTTTAGTGCTTATTTTTTACCATAAATTTGGAGTTCTTTGGAGCTTTCTTTCATCGTACAGAGTTTTTCGGCTTTTTCGGTGAAGTGAACGAAAGGTTGAAAACAGCAGTTTGTGAATTTAGTAAAAGTATCCTTTTCAATGAGAAACGTGTTCGACGATTCCCCTTTTTTAAAATAGAAGCTAAACGGAAGTTCTTTGTGATCATACAAATGCAAGTTGATACTGCGAGGGCCTGAAAAACGCCTGCAGTTTTTCAAATAAATAAATAAATATTAGATATAGAGAAGTAGAGCAAAACTTGTTCGAAGATCCCTGGAAAATATTAAGACCAGTAGGATTCATAGCAGTTGGCGGTCCTGAAAAATCTGAGTTTTTTGGGTAAATATAAATATTAAAATATTTTACCGGAAGTATTTTTTCGATTTTATCGAATTTGTCCGAAAACACAGAAGCATACTTATAGTACTCACGTCCGCCCCAGAAACCGGAATACGCCTAATATATTTAGAAGCCTTTATTAAGTAAATGGAGGAAGGATCTCCACGGTGACGATAAAAATAAAAAGCCGGTTTAATTATGCGAACTGTGTTAAAATAGAAGGAAATAATGAATTATTTATTTTGGAGGTATCGTTGAACTGTACCCGACCGTCATCTCGATCCTTTCAGTGCGAGCACTCTCTCCTTCCTCTTTCTTAGTTTCTTCCGTGTCTATTTAGTCTCCGGAAGCTTGCACCTTCTTTTTCTTAGTCTACAATACTTAATGATATCACCAAACGTACAGAATTACGCATTCAGAACCCGTCTAAAACTGTACCGCGCTATTCATATAGTCTAATTCTCGATTTATTAGCGTGTCAGATCTTAGGCAATGTAAGTTCATTCATCCTCTCCAAACTCGTCGACTAATCTCGCTCTTTTGCTTACTTCATCGGTTCCTTCAAAACTTCGGTCAGTCCAGTTCACCTCTTTTGGAACCACTGCCAAGCGGGGCAATGCCAGCTCCAACGGCAAGGCTAAGTCCGTCCTGATATTTTTTATAGCGTTGCTCCCCCCCCCCCCCCTCTCTCTGTCTGTCTCTCTCTCTCTCTGCCTCTCTTTCTTTCTATTTTATTAAGAACCACCGGATTCTTTTCGTAAAAAGCAGCGAAAGCTTCCAGCGAATATTTCGTTCAGCATCCATCCTTTTAAAACCTCAGCACTTCCTCTTGCCATCCAGAACTCAAACGACCTTTCCGACAATAATTGACACCCTATCAGATCGCAAAAAGTTGCGCGGTGCACTGGTTAACAGTTTCTTTCCACCAGGCTGGCACTCAACAAACTGAGTTTTTTCTTCTGTTGTTGAGCTGTTGTAACCCTTACATTGTGTTCTTGCTCCCAAGGGCTTACTTATCAAAGCACGTTTATTCCGATTATCACAAAACGTTCGTCTGCCGTCGAAGGAATATTCTAAACTGTATCTTTGTTTTTGGTGTGTCACTATTGGGCTTATTCACATGTCATCACTTTTTACATTAGTGCTACATACCTCTTCCGCGGCAGACGTTTTCAGCGCTCAAGAATAAATAAAGTTGTGGCTACGCTTTCTGTGAGAAAGTCAGGAAATGCATGAAATACATTTGTTTATTGTTCATTTTTGTTTATTTATTACCTACAGTTCGCCCTTGGGGCATTATTATTCTTGTTTATTTATTACCTACAGTTCGCCTTGTGGTATTAATATTTAAATGGCGGGGAGAAGTTCGCACAAATATGTGGCCGAGGACTCGAGATTGCCTTTTCGAGTAACCAGACACTTCGTTTGTTTTGACGTTCGCTCGCTATGTAATACCTCACCTCAGCTTTCAGGCCCACGTGACAAACTCCCACAACTCAGCTCAAAACGGCGTTATGACCATATCAGGAGTTCTTAGTACTTATCAGAAATTTGCACACGCCACCACGTTTTTGGAGCATGACATAGGAGCAGTAGTGAGGACTGCTGCACCGAGATTGTGAAGATTATTCACATTTCAAGAAACAGGCTGCTGCGCATGTGCGTTGTATATAATCAAAAACACGTACGTGTGGAAAAATACAAATGTTGTTCTGTCAACAACATGAATGATATTGCTTTTTTCACTTCCGCATAATTCCAGCGTAACTTTCTGATACTCCTATCAGAAAGGTAGTTCCAAAAGTGCAATGCAACGCCGTTCTTATTCTAATGTGTGAGTACTACTCCGCTGACACAGCGGCCACCGAGCGAGATTGGTTCCTGCTAGTAAGAAGAGGAAATCGGAGGATTTAGGAACGACTTTATAACTCCACAGTAAATTCAGCTGAAACGAGCGGAACTCCCGAATCTTTGATTTTGTCCAAACGCCGAGGTCTAGTATAAGAACTAATTCGAGTAAATATGCGATATATTCCTGAAGTATGCAATTCTTTGGTCCTATTCCGTTAATTGCTTTAAACAGACACAGTCGTTAAAATTTGATCATATAGCATGACCTCACTACAGTGATTAGAGCCTGTGTTCCTCAAGGCCTTCAAATACTCTAACGAAAACGTCGTGAGCTTATGTTAATGTCTGCCCTCACACATCATAAAGTTAAAAAACCTTTCTCAGTTTTCACGTCGGTCGGTCTGTCGAGGGGGTGGTGATTGCAACCACATAAGATATCGCACCTTCGGTGGTCGCACGGACACGTGATCATGATCATAAGGGATCACCTGTCCATCGTCACTGAGGTCACGTGACCATAGTCCGTGGGGTCCCGTCCACCACGTGACCACATAAGAAATAGCGCACCTTTGATGGCCACACATGGTCACGTGACTGAGTCGGAAGCAACCTGACAATACTGATAATAGCGCACTTTTGCTGGCCACATGTTCATGCGTAAGCGTCGTTTGTTTGTGGGTGGGGGTCACGTGACCATGGCCCATCGGTTTTCGTCCACCACGTAGCCACACTAGAAATAACGAACCTGCTGGTCGCACGGTCAAGTGCCCATGATCCGTGGGGTCACGCGTGCCGTCGACCACTACGTGATCCCCCCGCAGTACCCTTCCGGAGCATCTTCAGAATTCCAAAAAAGCACTCACGGAAGAAGCCATATAAAGGACCTCACGGAAGTCGACAAAGATTCATGGAGGTTCCATAACAGTTCCTGACCCCTTTAACGAAGAAGCGTTTACGCCATAAAAGACGGTGCAAAATGCTGCGAGTTCCATGAGAATCTCCTACACGATTTGGTTTATAATTTCTTATTTATAGCTATATCTAATTTTTCTCTTCAATGAACCGCAGCAAACGTTACGATTCATCCCAGCCAACCCAGCCTGGTGAGCGTGCCACATGACTTTACATTTTTCGCACTGCTGCGCAATACCGTCTGATCACGTGGCGCACTCTCAGTGTTGGTTTGGTTCCGAGGTTCGTGAAGTACCTTTCTGTTCATTTGTGACTGAGACAGAGTAATACCCGTTTCTTTCTCAATGCTCTTTATTCCAGGGCTAACATAATTTTCTACAGCAGTACGCTTCCGGCCACTGTTTTACTGAACAAAGCCTGAGGGTCTGGCTACTTTGTTAGGAAAGGGGAGATCAAAGTTAGTGTTAAAGAAAAAACATAGCTTAGCTCATCACTTCGCGTCCGCATACACGATGCACGCACGCGCGCACGTTGCGCTTTTAGAATTGCTTTGAAGGCTCGTTGGGCGTTGTCGTGTTGTTTATGGGCCAAGCAGTTTGGCGAGTCTGAAAGGTTTCAGTGTTCATCCGCTCAGATGTTGTTTCTACGATATCTCCTCGAACCTTGGTCTCTCTATACTCAAGTGGTAGACGACGCGAAATATATAACTTTCATTCCTCTACTACATGCTGGTATCATGGCAAATACTTGAAAATAACTTTATTTTGAAAAAACAAAACGCTTCAAAGTGGACCTGGTTTTTCAGTACTGACGGTTTCGCCCTACTTTTCAAATTTGAGCACACGCGCCTTCACAGGGAACTTTTGGAGCACGGCTCATGCACCCATTCTGGGCGAAATATATAATTTTCATCCCTCTACTACATGCTAGTGCCATGGCAAATACTTGGAAATAAATCTGTCTTGAGAAAAACCGCTCCGAAGTGGACCTGGTTTTTCCGTTTCGACAGTTTCGTCCCATTTTTAAAGTTTGAGCACCCGCGCCTTCACAGGGAACTTTTGGAGCACGGCTCATGCACCCATTCTGGGCGAAATATATAATTTTCATCCCTCTACTACATGCTAGTGCCATGGCAAATACTTGGAAATAAATCTGTCTTGAGAAAAACCGCTCCGAAATGGACCTGGTTTTTCCGTTTCGACGGTTTCGTCCCATTTTTAAAGTTTGAGCACCCGCGCCTTCGCAGGGAACTTTTGGAGCACAGCTCATGCACCCATTCTGGGCGAAATATATAATTTTCATCCCTCTACTACATGCTAGTGCCATGGCAAATACTTGGAAATAAGTCTGTCTTGAGAAAAACCGCTCCGAAGTGGACCTGGTTTTTCCGTTTCGACGGTTTCGTCCCATTTTTAAAGTTTGAGCACCCGCGCCTTCACAGGGAACTTTTGGAGCACAGCTCATGCACCCATTCTGGGCGAAATATATAATTTTCATCCCTCTACTACATGCTAGTGCCATGGCAAATACTTGGAAATAAGTCTGTCTTGAGAAAAACCGCTCCAAAGTGGACCTGGTTTTTCCGTTTCGACGGTTTCGTCCCATTTTTAAAGTTTGAGCACCCGCGCCTTCACAGGGAACTTTTGGAGCACAGCTCATGCACCCATTCTGGGCGAAATATATAATTTTCATTCCTCTACTACATGCTAGTGCCTTGGCAAATACTTGGAAATAAATCTGTCTTGAGAAAACCCGCTCCGAAGTGGACCTGGTTTTTCCGTTTCGACGGTTTCGTCCCATTTTTAAAGTTTGAGCACCCGCGCCTTCACAGGGAACTTTTGGAGCACAGCTCATGCACCCATTCTGGGCGAAATATATAATTTTCATCCCTCTACTACATGCTAGTGCCATGGCAAATACTTGGAAATAAGTCTGTCTTGAGAAAAACCGCTCCGAAGTGGACCTGGTTTTTCCGTTTCGACGGTTTCGTCCCATTTTTAAAGTTTGAGCACCCGCGCCTTCACAGGGAACTTTTGGAGCACAGCTCATGCACCCATTCTGGGCGAAATATATAATTTTCATCCCTCTACTACATGCTAGTGCCTTGGCAAATACTTGGAAATAAATCTGTCTTGAGAAAAACCGCTCCGAAGTGGACCTGGTTTTTCCGTTTCGACGGTTTCGTCCCATTTTTAAAGTTTGAGCACACGCGCCTTCACAGGGAACTTTTGGAGCACAGCTCATGCACCCATTCTGGGCGAAATATATAATTTTCATCCCTCTACTACATGCTAGTGCCATGGCAAATACTTGGAAATAAGTCTGTCTTGAGAAAAACCGCTCCGAAGTGGACCTGGTTTTTCCGTTTCGACGGTTTCGTCCCATTTTTAAAGTTTGAGCACCCGCGCCTTCACAGGGAACTTTTGGAGCACGGCTCATGCACCCATTCTGGGCGAAATATATAATTTTCATCCCTCTACTACATGCTAGTGCCATGGCAAATACTTGGAAATAAATCTGTCCTGAGAAAAACCGCTCCAAAGTGGACCTGGTTTTTCCGTTTCGACGGTTTCGTCCCATTTTTAAAGTTTGAGCACCCGCGCCTTCACAGGGAACTTTTGGAGCACAGCTCATGCACCCATTCTGGGCGAAATATATAATTTTCATCCCTCTACTACATGCAAGTGCCATGGCAAATACTTGGAAATAAGTCTGTCTTGAGAAAAACCGCTCCAAAGTGGACCTGGTTTTTCCGTTTCGACGGTTTCGTCCCATTTTTAAAGTTTGAGCACCGGCGCCTTCACAGGGAACTTTTGGAGCACAGCTCATGCACACATTCTGGGCGAAATATATAATTTTCATCTCTCTACTACATGCTAGTGCCATGGCAAATACTTGGAAATAAGTCTGTCTTGAGAAAAACCGCTCCAAAGTGGACCTGGTTTTTCCGTTTCGACGGTTTCGTCCCATTTTTAAAGTTTGAGCACCCGCGCCTTCACAGGGAACTTTTGGAGCACAGCTCATGCACCCATTCTGGGCGAAATATATAATTTTCATCCCTCTACTACATGCTAGTGCCATGGCAAATACTTGGAAATAAATCTGTCTTGAGAAAAACCGCTCCAAAGTGGACCTGGTTTTTCCGTTTCGACGGTTTCGTCCCATTTTTAAAGTTTGAGCACCGGCGCCTTCACAGGGAACTTTTGGAGCACAGCTCATGCACCCATTCTGGGCGAAATATATAATTTTCATCCCTCTACTACATGCTAGTGCCTTGGCAAATACTTGGAAATAAATCTGTCTTGAGAAAAACCGCTCCGAAGTGGACCTGGTTTTTCCGTTTCGACGGTTTCGTCCCATTTTTAAAGTTTGAGCACCCGCGCCTTCACAGGGAACTTTTGGAGCACAGCTCATGCACCCATTCTGGGCGAAATATATAATTTTCATCCCTCTACTACATGCTAGTGCCATGGCAAATACTTGGAAATAAATCTGTCTTGAGAAAAACCGCTCCAAAGTGGACCTGGTTTTTCCGTTTCGACGGTTTCGTCCCATTTTTAAAGTTTGAGCACCGGCGCCTTCACAGGGAACTTTTGGAGCACAGCTCATGCACCCATTCTGGGCGAAATATATAATTTTCATCCCTCTACTACATGCTAGTGCCTTGGCACATACTTGGAAATAAATCTGCCTTGAGAAAAACCGCTCCGAAGTGGACCTGGTTTTTCCGTTTCGACGGTTTCGTCCCATTTTTAAAGTTTGAGCACCCGCGCCTTCACAGGGAACTTTCGGAGCACGGCTCATGCACCCATTCTGGGCGAAATATATAATTTTCATCCCTCTACTACATGCTAGTGCCTTGGCAAATACTTGGAAATAAATCTGTCTTGAGAAAAACCGCTCCGAAGTGGACCTGGTTTTTCCGTTTCGACGGTTTCGTCCCATTTTTAAAGTTTGAGCACACGCGCCTTCACAGGGAACTTTTGGAGCACAGCTCATGCACCCATTCTGGGCGAAATATATAATTTTCATCCCTCTACTACATGCTAGTGCCATGGCAAATACTTGGAAATAAGTCTGTCTTGAGAAAAACCGCTCCGAAGTGGACCTGGTTTTTCCGTTTCGACGGTTTCGTCCCATTTTTAAAGTTTGAGCACCCGCGCCTTCACAGGGAACTTTTGGAGCACGGCTCATGCACCCATTCTGGGCGAAATATATAATTTTCATCCCTCTACTACATGCTAGTGCCATGGCAAATACTTGGAAATAAATTTGTCTTGAGAAAAACCGCTCCAAAGTGGACCTGGTTTTTCCGTTTCGACGGTTTCGTCCCATTTTTAAAGTTTGAGCACCCGCGCCTTCACAGGGAACTTTTGGAGCACAGCTCATGCACCCATTCTGGGCGAAATATATAATTTTCATCCCTCTACTACATGCAAGTGCCATGGCAAATACTTGGAAATAAGTCTGTCTTGAGAAAAACCGCTCCAAAGTGGACCTGGTTTTTCCGTTTCGACGGTTTCGTCCCATTTTTAAAGTTTGAGCACCCGCGCCTTCACAGGGAACTTTTGGAGCACAGCTCATGCACCCATTCTGGGCGAAATATATAATTTTCATCCCTCTACTACATGCTAGTGCCATGGCAAATACTTGGAAATAAATCTGTCTTGAGAAAAACCGCTCCAAAGTGGACCTGGTTTTTCCGTTTCGACGGTTTCGTCCCATTTTTAAAGTTTGAGCACCGGCGCCTTCACAGGGAACTTTTGGAGCACAGCTCATGCACCCATTCTGGGCGAAATATATAATTTTCATCCCTCTACTACATGCTAGTGCCTTGGCAAATACTTGGAAATAAATCTGTCTTGAGAAAAACCTCTCCGAAGTGGACCTGGTTTTTCCGTTTCGACGGTTTCGTCCCATTTTTAAAGTTTGAGCACCCGCGCCTTCACAGGGAACTTTTGGAGCACAGCTCATGCACCCATTCTGGGCGAAATATATAATTTTCATCTCTCTACTACATGCTAGTGCCATGGCAAATACTTGGAAATAAGTCTGTCTTGAGAAAAACCGCTCCAAAGTGGACCTGGTTTTTCCGTTTCGACGGTTTCGTCCCATTTTTAAAGTTTGAGCACCCGCGCCTTCACAGGGAACTTTTGGAGCACAGCTCATGCACCCATTCTGGGCGAAATATATAATTTTCATCCCTCTACTACATGCTAGTGCCATGGCAAATACTTGGAAATAAATCTGTCTTGAGAAAAACCGCTCCAAAGTGGACCTGGTTTTTCCGTTTCGACGGTTTCGTCCCATTTTTAAAGTTTGAGCACCCGCGCCTTCACAGGGAACTTTTGGAGCACAGCTCATGCACCCATTCTGGGCGAAATATATAATTTTCATCCCTCTACTACATGCTAGTGCCTTGGCAAATACTTGGAAATAAATCTGTCTTGAGAAAAACCGCTCCGAAGTGGACCTGGTTTTTCCGTTTCGACGGTTTCGTCCCATTTTTAAAGTTTGAGCACACGCGCCTTCACAGGGAACTTTTGGAGCACAGCTCATGCACCCATTCTGGGCGAAATATATAATTTTCATCCCTCTACTACATGCTAGTGCCATGGCAAATACTTGAAAATAAATTTGTCTTGAGAAAAACCGCTCCGAAGTGGACCTGGTTTTTCCGTTTCGACGGTTTCGTCCCATTTTTAAAGTTTGAGCACCCGCGCCTTCACAGGGAACTTTTTGAGCACGGCTCATGCACCCATTCTGGGCGAAATGTATAATTTTTATCCCTCTACTACATGCTAGTGCCATGGCAAATACTTGGAAATAAATCTGTCTTGAGAAAAACCGCTCCGAAGTGGACCTGGTTTTTCCGTTTCGACGGTTTCGTCCCATTTTTAAAGTTTGAGCACCCGCGCCTTCACAGGGAACTTTTGGAGCACGGCTCATGCACCCATTTTGGGCGAAATATATCATTTTCAGCCCTCTACTACATGCTGGTGCCATGGCAAATACTTGGAAATAAATCTGTCTTGAGAAAAACCGCTTCAAACTAGACCTGGTTTTTCCGTTTTGACGGCTTCGTCCAACTTTTCAAATTTGGGCCTCCGCTCATCCACAAGGAACTTGTTTAGAACATTCGGGTCTTTAACTGGGAAAAATGATAAAATTTAAGTCCATCAAATCAATCATGGTACAACTGCATATCCTTGAAAATAAACCTCCTCGATGGGAAAGGCGTTCGAGCGAGGACGTTACGTAGTTCTCATTTTCCAATGTTCTCCTCGCTGGATCGACCGACATGTTTTTTACTTGATATTTTGAATTTATGTGCTTGACGTGTCATGAAGAGACCATCAAGTACAGTCAGCTTCCTTGCCAAATAATCACTCAATATTCCCACTTTATTCGCCCTAAATGTAGCTGCGCCAAGGTCAATAATTTCATAATGATTAATAACAATATTTCTATACCTTTTCTTAGCCATGATAAAATTTCTAAATGAAAAAACAAATAGTTGCTTTCTTTGTTTGGTAGTTTAGTGATCCCAGCAGCAGAATGCAGGAAACGATTCTGAACAGCTGGCTGATCGATTATGCGCCTGGTTCGACAAACTGGTCTCAGGAACCCGAGCAAATAAGTTTGAGAGAAGACAGAGCGTACACTACGCTTCCTAAATGTTTTTGCCTTGTCGCAGTTATATGGCAAATCTCGTATCTTTCTGTATTTTTAAATTAGGGAGGTTCGAAAATCACTTTGTGTGGCACGTTTGGGAGAGGTGCCCCAGAAGGATGTTTTTTCTACGCATTACAAAATATCATACAAATCACGAAACTTGGTCATATGATTGGGGGAGGGTTGTACTTATAATATAAAATTAAAATTTATTTCACTCACCTAATGATATATTTTAAAAACCGATCAAACCTGATACCACCCATAGTGGCTATGCATCAAATAATTTACTCGAATGAGGAACCTGCAGTTTATGCGCTGTAATCTTGACTTTTTTGCGGAAGGATTGGATCGTGTCAGAGATTGGACGGGTAGCATGGCAAATCTGAAAAAATGTGATGTTGAGCAAATATTGCCGTATTTCTATATTTAATACATTGCTTCTATGGGAGCGTTGCCATAATCCGCCAAGAGATGGCGCTAGCATGCGATGGCACAGATTTCTGGGGATGATCTACTTAATCTCAAATTATGTTCTTTCAAAGCGGGACCGATATCTTAGAAACATATCTGCGTCCCCAATGAACACAAACCGTCTGAGTTTAATTGCGCATGAAATGGATGGTACCTTGACAACGCCCTCCACCGAGCGAAATCCGTCCTGGATGACACTTGCACCTGTAACTTCCGTCAACGTTTTCGCATACATCCCCGCAGCCATGCCGGCCTATCGAGCACTCGTCAATATCTGTGCATTGCGGGAGGCAAGAAAAAGTCTTTCGTTATCTCTTTCTCGATGTATTTTCTTTGATACAGGTTTACTGTGCCGAACATGTCATGATCTTTCGTAACCACCGAGATCAACTTTACGCACTCTGTTTGAAATAGTCGCTTATAATATTGTAAGAATTATGTCAGGCCCACGGTAAAAAAATACGCACAAAAAAAACAAGAAAAAAAAAACATATACACTTAAGACAGAAGCGTTCTACGGCCACTCGATAGATGGTGCCACTGTGCTAGTCTCTTAAGCGGTTTTAAGAAATCAAAACACACTCGTGCATAGGCAAATGCAAATGTGTGTAGCTGTATTTAGCAAGAGGACGACATTGGCGGATTGCTGTCGTAGTTTACCCTTACACTTTATCGCGGAAGACCGAGATGTGTACTCAAAATAAAGTACCCCCCCCCCCCCCCCCCCCCCTTTTGGTGATATTTTATACCACTGAGTTTCGATAGGAATATTTCGGTCCAGCGCAAAAAATTCAGACATATTTGTGATTACACGTTCGGGATAACTGTGGTGTTTCCTAGAACTTTGGAGAAAGTTCAACTCACCTACGCAATTTCTTCTAGTTCCGTCCAGTTTGTATCCCTGGAAGCATGCGCAGTAGTAGCTACCTTGGGTATTTTTGCAGATGTTCGAGCAGGGATGAGTCGAATGCGAGGAGCACTCGTCGATGTCTTATATAAAAGCAAAGGAAAAAAAAACTTAAAATTTGAAATGAAACAAAGATCGGCTCTCGCAATCCGAATCTCATTTTCAATAAGTTTACTTGATATTATGAAAGTAGAGGCAAGCGAATATGGTTAGAATGACGGCGACATCGAGTACCATTGTTTACTGCAGTATATTTTAGAGTCTCCTAACAACTAATTTGTGTTCTGGTTCACAATAGGTGCCGAGAACACATTATAAATGTTCCCTTATTATCCGACTGCACGGGTTGCGCTCTCTCCCTATACCTAAGGGAAGTGATGAAACGTGCTTTGCTTCCGTCGCCCTGATTGGCTTGAGAGGGCCTTAACGTTTGCTCTTTACCAAGTTACGGGGAAACTAATTGTAGTGATGTGCATTGCTGAACAGAGAACGAGGCGAAGTAGGTTACCTTCGCAGCCTTGTCCACTGTTCGATGATTTCCGGAAGCCGCCGTCGCACACGCAGTCGTCGACAGACGCGGCTCTTGAAGCAATCGTGTGGGTATTGGGTGGGCATCGTACGCAAGCCTCTCCCTTTGGATCCTTGAACGTGTTTTTTTGACAGTCTTCGAAGAAAGAGGAAGAATTGAACATGGAGATGCACATAGCACGCCGTTTTTGACTCCGAATATGACTGAAGCCAGAAACTGTGAGCGATTATTTATTTCACAACCCGCAGGACCCGAGGGCATTGCAGAGGGGAGTGTGTTACTAAGACGTCTTCTGCATTAGAGTTTAAGAGCAGGGACATTATGTAAATCTAGGTAGGTGCGAGTTGAGTTGGTGTTCGCAAAAGTGTTCATAAATCTAACTGCACAAAGTACCGGGGTTACATTTTTATTGTAGTTACGCGATCGTTGCCAATTGCTAACGGTGTGAGGAAAAAGCGAGGAAAAATCGGGTTTTCTTAGTTACCATGACATTTTCTGCACGATGCCAAGATGAGTACCGAAACGTAGAGGTATTGGTGTTAATAAATTGCCGCATAATCACTGAAACCAATTAATTTTTTTTAACAAATAGTTTAGGTAAGTTTTAGGAAAAAAACAACCTAAATTGCACATTCGTGACAGAACCGCTGCACATTTTTTAGTACCTCCCACTGTTGCGCTACTTTCCATAAAAAAAATTAAATATTTAATGAAAACATATATAATCTCGCCTTGAGGTTCAGCACATTAATCATGATTTACCTCGAGCAATGTCTGTAAATGTTTGTTTCTCGAATAATTCAAGAAAATGTTTCCACTACAGTTTTTCTTCTGCAATGCAACTTCGTCCAAATGTAGGTATAAAAATTAGAGGATGACACTTAAGACTGCTTACATGTAGGAGTGCGAAAGTATCCCTACAAGCATCTTGCTGCGTGCTTGTAAGAGCTGCGTACAGCTCTGATTGTTAGTGCTCCACAAGCAGCGCTGCAGAACTCGTGATACAGTAGTGCACAGGAAGAGGGAGAGGGAAATTCCCGCTACCCCTCCCCCTCCTACCACGCGTGACACGTGACCCTAGAGGGGGGAGAGAGTGGCGGTCGCACGCGCGCCACCCTCTCTTTTACCGGCGCGCGAGCCGCAGCGCCAGGAGAGGGCTTTTCTGTGGGGTGGCGTTCCTTGGTACTATGACGCGTCGCAGCCAATGGGATTTTAGGGTCCGTTTCGCTCAGCCAATGGGAAAATAAGAGTTTATGGCTCGTTTTTTGCGGTTACAGACACCGCTGGCTTCGCTCCATGGGATAGTTATGCTTTCGCGTTAAAAATACCGCAATCTACCAATGTCTCAGTTATTATTTTGTTCCTTTGTAACGTAATATCGGCTTTAAAAAAAGTTGGTAAACTATCTTTTATTTACTATATGCAGGCTTACAGGCCTGCATAAAATACGAGTAATATGCCTACAGTTTTTGCGGTAGACCCTGTGACTATGGATGTAAAAGATTTCGTATCTACTTAATCTCAAATTATGTTCTTTCAAAGCGGGACAGATATCTTAGAAACATATCTGCGTCCCCAATGAACACAAACCGTCTATTGCGCATGAAATGGATGGTACCTTGACAACGCCCTCCACCGAGCGAAATCCGTCCTGGATGACACTTGCACCTGTAACTTCCGTCAACGTTTTCGCATACATCCCCGCAGCCATGCCGGCCCATCGAGCACTCGTCAATATCTGTGCATTGCGGGAGGCAAGAAAAAGTCTTTCGTTATCTCTTTCTCGATGTATTTTCTTTGATACAGGTTTACTGTATCAAAGTATGATCTTTCGTAACCACCGAGATCAACTTTACGCACTCTGTTTGAAATAGTCGCTTATAATATTGTAAGAATTATGTCAGGCCCACGGTAAAAAAATACGCACAAAAAAAACAAGAAAAAAAAACATATACACTTAAGACAGAAGCGTTCTACGGCCACTCGATAGATGGTGCCACTGTGCTAGTCTCTTAAGCGGTTTTAAGAAATCAAAACACACTCGTGCATAGGCAAATGCAAATGTATGTAGCTGTATTTAGCAAGAGGACGACATTGGCGGATTGCTGTCGTAGTTTACCCTTACACTTTATCGCGGAAGACCGAGATGTGTACTCAAAATAAAGTACCCCCCCCCCCCCCCCCCCCCCCCCCCTTTTGGTGATATTTTATACCACTGAGTTTCGATAGGAATATTTCGGTCCAGCGCAAAAAATTCAGACATATTTGTGATTACACGTTCGGGATAACTGTGGTGTTTCCTAGAACTTTGGAGAAAGTTCAACTCACCTACGCAATTTCTTCTAGTTCCGTCCAGTTTGTATCCCTGGAAGCATGCGCAGTAGTAGCTACCTTGGGTATTTTTGCAGATGTTCGAGCAGGGATGAGTCGAATGCGAGGAGCACTCGTCGATGTCTTATATAAAAGCAAAGGAAAAAAAAACTTAAAATTTGAAATGAAACAAAGATCGGCTCTCGCAATCCGAATCTCATTTTCAATAAGTTTACTTGATATTATGAAAGTAGAGGCAAGCGAATATGGTTAGAATGACGGCGACATCGAGTACCATTGTTTACTGCAGTATATTTTAGAGTCTCCTAACAACTAATTTGTGTTCTGGTTCACAATAGGTGCCGAGAACACATTATAAATGTTCCCTTATTATCCGACTGCACGGGTTGCGCTCTCTCCCTATACCTAAGGGAAGTGATGAAACGTGCTTTGCTTCCGTCGCCCTGATTGGCTTGAGAGGGCCTTAACGTTTGCTCTTTACCAAGTTACGGGGAAACTAATTGTAGTGATGTGCATTGCTGAACAGAGAACGAGGCGAAGTAGGTTACCTTCGCAGCCTTGTCCACTGTTCGATGATTTCCGGAAGCCGCCGTCGCACACGCAGTCGTCGACAGACGCGGCTCTTGAAGCAATCGTGTGGGTATTGGGTGGGCATCGTACGCAAGCCTCTCCCTTTGGATCCTTGAACGTGTTTTTTTGACAGTCTTCGAAGAAAGAGGAAGAATTGAACATGGAGATGCACATAGCACGCCGTTTTTGACTCCGAATATGACTGAAGCCAGAAACTGTGAGCGATTATTTATTTCACAACCCGCAGGACCCGAGGGCATTGCAGAGGGGAGTGTGTTACTAAGACGTCTTCTGCATTAGAGTTTAAGAGCAGGGACATTATGTAAATCTAGGTAGGTGCGAGTTGAGTTGGTGTTCGCAAAAGTGATCATAAATCTAACTGCACAAAGTACCGGGGTTACATTTTTATTGTAGTTACGCGATCGTTGCCAATTGCTAACGGTGTGAGGAAAAAGCGAGGAGAAATCGGGTTTTGTTAGTTACCATGACATTTTCTGCACGATGCCAAGATGAGTACCGAAACGTAGAGGTATTGGTGTTAATAAATTGCCGCATAATCACTGAAACCAATAAATTTTTTTTTAACAAATAGTTTAGGTAAGTTTTAGGAAAAAAACAACCTAAATTGCACATTCGTGACAGAACCGCTGCACATTTTTTAGTACCTCCCACTGTTGCGCTACTTTCCATAAAAAAAATAAATATTTAATGAAAACCAATATAATCTCGCCTTGAGGTTCAGCACATTAATCATGATTTACCTCGAGCAATGTCTGTAAATGTTTGTTTCTCGAATAATTCAAGAAAATGTTTCCACTACAGTTTTTCTTCTGCAATGCAACTTCGTCCAAATGTAGGTATAAAAATTAGAGGATGACACTTAAGACTGCTTACATGTAGGAGTGGGAAAGTATCCCTACAAGCATCTTGCTGCGTGCTTGTAAGAGCTGCGTACAGCTCTGATTGTTAGTGCTCCACAAGCAGCGCTGCAGAACTCGTGATACAGTAGTGCACAGGAAGAGGGAGAGGGAAATTCCCGCTACCCCTCCCCCTCCTACCACGCGTGACACGTGACCCTAGAGGGGGGAGAGAGTGGCGGTCGCACGCGCGCCACCCTCTCTTTTACCGGCGCGCGAGCCGCAGCGCCAGGAGAGGGCTTTTCTGTGGGGTGGCGTTCCTTGGTACTATGACGCGTCGCAGCCAATGGGATTTTAGGGTCCGTTTCGCTCAGCCAATGGGAAAATAAGAGTTTATGGCTCGTTTTTTGCGGTTACAGACACCGCTGGCTTCGCTCCATGGGATAGTTATGCTTTCGCGTTAAAAATACCGCAATCTACCAATGTCTCAGTTATTATTTTGTTCCTTTGTAACGTAATATCGGCTTTAAAAAAAGTTGGTAAACTATCTTTTATTTACTATATGCAGGCTTACAGGCCTGCATAAAATACGAGTAATATGCCTACAGTTTTTGCGGTAGACCCTGTGACTATGGATGTAAAAGATTTCGTATCTACTTAATCTCAAATTATGTTCTTTCAAAGCGGGACAGATATCTTAGAAACATATCTGCGTCCCCAATGAACACAAACCGTCTGAGTTTAATTGCGCATGAAATGGATGGTACCTTGACAACGCCCTCCACCGAGCGAAATCCGTCCTGGATGACACTTGCACCTGTAACTTCCGTCAACGTTTTCGCATACATCCCCGCAGCCATGCCGGCCCATCGAGCACTCGTCAATATCTGTGCATTGCGGGAGGCAAGAAAAAGTCTTTCGTTATCTCTTTCTCGATGTATTTTCTTTGATACAGGTTTACTGTGCCGAACATGTCATGATCTTTCGTAACCACCGAGATCAACTTTACGCACTCTGTTTGAAATAGTCGCTTATAATATTGTAAGAATTATGTCAGGCCCACGGTAAAAAAATACGCACAAAAAAAACAAGAAAAAAAAAACATATACACTTAAGACAGAAGCGTTCTACGGCCACTCGATAGATGGTGCCACTGTGCTAGTCTCTTAAGCGGTTTTAAGAAATCAAAACACACTCGTGCATAGGCAAATGCAAATGTATGTAGCTGTATTTAGCAAGAGGACGACATTGGCGGATTGCTGTCGTAGTTTACCCTTACACTTTATCGCGGAAGACCGAGATGTGTACTCAAAATAAAGTACCCCCCCCCCCCCCCCCCCCCCGCCTTTTGGTGATATTTTATACCACTGAGTTTCGATAGGAATATTTCGGTCCAGCGCAAAAAATTCAGACATATTTGTGATTACACGTTCGGGATAACTGTGGTGTTTCCTAGAACTTTGGAGAAAGTTCAACTCACCTACGCAATTTCTTCTAGTTCCGTCCAGTTTGTATCCCTGGAAGCATGCGCAGTAGTAGCTACCTTGGGTATTTTTGCAGATGTTCGAGCAGGGATGAGTCGAATGCGAGGAGCACTCGTCGATGTCTTATATAAAAGCAAAGGAAAAAAAAACTTAAAATTTGAAATGAAACAAAGATCGGCTCTCGCAATCCGAATCTCATTTTCAATAAGTTTACTTGATATTATGAAAGTAGAGGCAAGCGAATATGGTTAGAATGACGGCGACATCGAGTACCATTGTTTACTGCAGTATATTTTAGAGTCTCCTAACAACTAATTTGTGTTCTGGTTCACAATAGGTGCCGAGAACACATTATAAATGTTCCCTTATTATCCGACTGCACGGGCTGCGCTCTCTCCCTATACCTAAGGGAAGTGATGAAACGTGCTTTGCTTCCGTCGCCCTGATTGGCTTGAGAGGGCCTTAACGTTTGCTCTTTACCAAGTTACGGGGAAACTAATTGTAGTGATGTGCATTGCTGAACAGAGAACGAGGCGAAGTAGGTTACCTTCGCAGCCTTGTCCACTGTTCGATGATTTCCGGAAGCCGCCGTCGCACACGCAGTCGTCGACAGACGCGGCTCTTGAAGCAATCGTGTGGGTATTGGGTGGGCATCGTACGCAAGCCTCTCCCTTTGGATCCTTGAACGTGTTTTTTTGACAGTCTTCGAAGAAAGAGGAAGAATTGAACATGGAGATGCACATAGCACGCCGTTTTTGACTCCGAATATGACTGAAGCCAGAAACTGTGAGCGATTATTTATTTCACAACCCGCAGGACCCGAGGGCATTGCAGAGGGGAGTGTGTTACTAAGACGTCTTCTGCATTAGAGTTTAAGAGCAGGGACATTATGTAAATCTAGGTAGGTGCGAGTTGAGTTGGTGTTCGCAAAAGTGTTCATAAATCTAACTGCACAAAGTACCGGGGTTACATTTTTATTGTAGTTACGCGATCGTTGCCAATTGCTAACGGTGTGAGGAAAAAGCGAGGAGAAATCGGGTTTTCTTAGTTACCATGACATTTTCTGCACGATGCCAAGATGAGTACCGAAACGTAGAGGTATTGGTGTTAATAAATTGCCGCATAATCACTGAAACCAATTAATTTTTTTTAACAAATAGTTTAGGTAAGTTTTAGGAAAAAAACAACCTAAATTGCACATTCGTGACAGAACCGCTGCACATTTTTTAGTACCTCCCACTGTTGCGCTACTTTCCATAAAAAAATTAAATATTTAATGAAAACCAATATAATCTCGCCTTGAGGTTCAGCACATTAATCATGATTTACCTCGAGCAATGTCTGTAAATGTTTGTTTCTCGAATAATTCAAGAAAATGTTTCCACTACAGTTTTTCTTCTGCAATGCAACTTCGTCCAAATGTAGGTATAAAACTTAGAGGATGACACTTAAGACTGCTTACATGTAGGAGTGCGAAAGTATCCCTACAAGCATCTTGCTGCGTGCTTGTAAGAGCTGCGTACAGCTCTGATTGTTAGTGCTCCACAAGCAGCGCTGCAGAACTCGTGATACAGTAGTGCACAGGAAGAGGGAGAGGGAAAATCCCGCTACCCCTCCCCCTCCTACCACGCGTGACACGTGACCCTAGAGGGGGGAGAGAGTGGCGGTCGCACGCGCGCCACCCTCTCTTTTACCGGCGCGCGAGCCGCAGCGCCAGGAGAGGGCTTTTCTGTGGGGTGGCGTTCCTTGGTACTATGACGCGTCGCAGCCAATGGGATTTTAGGGTCCGTTTCGCTCAGCCAATGGGAAAATAAGAGTTTATGGCTCGTTTTTTGCGGTTACAGACACCGCTGGCTTCGCTCCATGGGATAGTTATGCTTTCGCGTTAAAAATACCGCAATCTACCAATGTCTCAGTTATTATTTTGTTCCTTTGTAACGTAATATCGGCTTTAAAAAAAGTTGGTGAACTATCTTTTATTTACTATATGCAGGCTTACAGGCCTGCATAAAATACGAGTAATATGCCTACAGTTTTTGCGGTAGACCCTGTGACTATGGATGTGAAAGGTTTCGTATCTACTTAATCTCAAATTATGTTCTTTCAAAGCGGGACAGATATCTTAGAAACATATCTGCGTCCCCAATGAACACAAACCGTCTATTGCGCATGAAATGGATGGTACCTTGACAACGCCCTCCACCGAGCGAAATCCGTCCTGGATGACACTTGCACCTGTAACTTCCGTCAACGTTTTCGCATACATCCCCGCAGCCATGCCGGCCCATCGAGCACTCGTCAATATCTGTGCATTGCGGGAGGCAAGAAAAAGTCTTTCGTTATCTCTTTCTCGATGTATTTTCTTTGATACAGGTTTACTGTGCCGAACATGTCATGATCTTTCGTAACCACCGAGATCAACTTTACGCACTCTGTTTGAAATAGTCGCTTATAATATTGTAAGAATTATGTCAGGCCCACGGTAAAAAAATACGCACAAAAAAAACAAGAAAAAAAACAACATATACAATTAAGACAGAAGCGTTCTACGGCCACTCGATAGATGGTGCCACTGTGCTATAGTCTCTTAAGCGGTTTTAAGAAATCAAAACACACTCGTGCATAGGCAAATGCAAATGTATGTAGCTGTATTTAGCAAGAGGACGACATTGGCGGATTGCTGTCGTAGTTTACCCTTACACTTTATCGCGGAAGACCGAGATGTGTACTCAAAATAAAGTACCCCCCCCCCCCCCCCCCCCTTTTGGTGATATTTTATACCACTGAGTTTCGATAGGAATATTTCGGTCCAGCGCAAAAAATTCAGACATATTTGTGATTACACGTTCGGGATAACTGTGGTGTTTCCTAGAACTTTGGAGAAAGTTCAACTCACCTACGCAATTTCTTCTAGTTCCGTCCAGTTTGTATCCCTGGAAGCATGCGCAGTAGTAGCTACCTTGGGTATTTTTGCAGATATTCGAGCAGGGATGAGTCGAATGCGAGGAGCACTCATCGATGTCTTATATAAAAGCAAAGGAAAAAAAAACTTAAAATTTGAAATGAAACAAAGATCGGCTCTCGCAATCCGAATCTCATTTTCAATAAGTTTACTTGATATTATGAAAGTAGAGGCAAGCGAATATGGTTAGAATGACGGCGACATCGAGTACCATTGTTTACTGCAGTATATTTTAGAGTCTCCTAACAACTAATTTGTGTTCTGGTTCACAATAGGTGCCGAGAACACATTATAAATGTTCCCTTGGTCCTAACCGGTCAAAGACAGTCGATGGCAGCATACGTGGATGCTCGGTTTCATGGAAACTTGCCATGTACAAAGAACAAAAGCACGATGATTTAAAAATAGCGTAAAAAACTTCAATACATAGATATTGATACTATAATGTAAAATATATTTCTATATTCCGGGCCAGTGCTTTGTTTTAAGGTGCAATGAATGAAGTAGCTTGAATAGGGTACTGATGTCAAAAGACAGCAGAAGGTCGTCGCAATGCCACCATTTTAAGGTGGCCAAAGGGAGTCCTAGAAATGATTTGGAACTTGTAAACTTTCAAAAGTGATGAACAACTGTGCTATTTACTTGCCTTCACAGCCGGTCCCAGTCTCGCTCAACGTGTATCCTTCCCTGCAGCTACAGCGAAAACTTCCAATGGTGTTGTTGCAGATGTGGGCACACAAGTTGCTGGTCCCGGAGGAGCATTCGTTGATATCTGTGATGTTCGCAACGCAAGAAGGCAGGAGCTTGAAACACGTCAATGTATGTTCGACACTGGTGAATATATGAGGGTGAAGCGTTGTAGGATGCTTCTGCTGTCGTCTTAATTTTAATTTTTTTTAAGGCACTGGTATGAAAATAGCTTTATATTCAAGTTTATCATAAACGTTAAGAAATGTGGAGTTGCTACGAAGTCGACCATTAAGCGGCATCCGTTTTTTTTTTCACACCAATGCTGAAACGAAGAGGAACGACTCTTAATACTTATTCCTAGAAGGAACACAAGCTCCTGGCTAGAACAATTTTTGTCCAAAAATCGGCTGGTGATACTCTTTTTGAAAACGAAGGGATATCCTGAGAAAGGGCTCCGCAGCATATAAGATGAGATTTCACATACCCGACTGACATGTGGACACAATTTAAGGATAGGTCCTGCCAAAATGGATTTGAATACTCTTAATTTTCATCAAACACCACCATTGAATTTCGATGACTTAAGTCATTAAAGTGCTGTGCATGCTGCATTGTTTTTCCACACCAAATAAACGTTTTTCCGCACTCTAAGACTTATTTTATTAGGAAAGGTCAGATTGGCTTATTGAAAAGTGAGCTTAGTTTTAACGTCATGCAATTGTCTTTGCAATAAATAAAATAAACTTAAGTAGGGCTGTGGAAATAGTGCTTTGAATTAAATACCGATGCATCATCATAGTCTTCGACGTGTTTAAGACAACCACTACACACTGGCTTTCTTTACAGCGCTGAAGCTAGCAATGCCGCGGCGCTATACCATTCTGAGCAATCTCCACACACCCCTGATTATAAGTAATGAATTACTTAATTACACTGCGAATTGTACGAGTTTTTATCTGGCTAAATTCCATTAAAATTACCTATTTGGCACTGCGTATTAGTTTGGTTATAATACCTTCGCATGTGCCGTTGACTGGAGCAAATCCTATCGGACATTCCGGCGTGACGCGATCCGCGTCTTTGCTTCCGGACGGTGTCTCCTCCTCCATCCCAGAACCCTCGATGTCATCAATCCCATCGCTGCTGTTTGAAAAGCCAGTTGAGTTTGACGGCCAGATATACTCATACGTGTCCTCGGGTACAACAGACAACTCTGGAAAAGAATTGAAAATAAAAATGAAGACAGCCAGTAGACGGAAAACACGCGCTGGCACGTTTTCTTACCACGAGCCTTGGGCTTGGGCCTTGGGCACGGCGACTGTTTATCCAATGATACCGACAATTTTCTCTCTCTCTCTTGAGTGGAGCGTTGCACTCATGGCACAACCAGCAGTTTCCTGATATCTGCTGTCAAGGGGCAGTAGCAAAAAAGAAGAAAACGATATGAATCTATATTGAGCAGCCTACATTTCCAAGTGCGAGTTGGCCAGCCATATATTTCTAATGATTCCGAACACCTGCTACACTTCGCTTCCCCTTAAAGGGGCCCTGCAAGGACTTCTTTTACTTGTTTCTAATTTGCACAGAACCTGAGCGCAATGAACGTAGTAACTTAATGAAACTTTTCGTTTCTTGAATTTAGCTTTATTTTAAAAGTTGTAGGCAAACTAAAATGTCAAAAACATGAACAAATAAACCTCCTTCATGACGTCTTTGGTCGCTTGAGTGGCACTGAACTAGAGAAGGGGTAGTGAGCTCAGCGAGCGCTCACGGCTGCCGCACTCCGTATCGATGGCTCGAGAGGGCGCCTCTAAAGCATGTTCTGGCTAGGCTGTATGAAGCGGGCAGCTGCAGGGCGGCTCGCATTGCATTTGTTGCGCGATTAAACACTAATTCGGCATGACACTTCATTGGCCACAAACGACAGCAAACACGGCGTAAAAATCAGTTCAGAACGGGAGCCACTTCGCGCTGCCATGCCGCCGAAGGGCCAAACCGCAAACCAAAGCTGCTCGCCGAAGGCCTTCGGAACGCTCGGAACCGGTCGAATCCTCGACTTCAGCGCCGCCGCGTACCTTGCTACGCTCGCCGGTCGTCGGTGCGTGATACCACTATACCTTTATAGTATGCGGCGCCTTTTCCACCGCTTGGTGGCGGGTATATCAACGGGTCATTTCTTGTTTCCGTGCTTTATAAACTGCATTTGTTTCTTTTCTGATCTAAAACTCCGAACAAAACCCACTTTTATAAATAATTGAAACGGCTCGGCGCCACTTATAGTTTGTATTTCGACAAAAATTAAGTTTTTGGCGGCTCTGACGAGGAACAAAGTTTTTGGCGGCTCTTACCAGGACCAAAGACGTCTCATATCGAGCGCTTTCGACACCGCGGGTCGCCCCCGTAGGTGAAGGAGGTTTCCGCGTCGTCCGGTAAAAATATGGCGCACTGATATGACCAGAGTTGCCCTTTAAAGGGCAACTCTGGTCATTATTTACCGCATTTGGGATTACGACTGTTTTCAGCTCAGTCTGTGTCCCTGAATTGTCAGGTTTTATTTTTTTTTTCAATATCATCTGTAGTTTTACAAATATCACGGCTGAAAGTTTGATTTCGGGCGTCCTCCTCTCCTCCTGCCGCTGAATTTGTTCATGGGTGACGTGACACGAGGCCGTGGCGTCCTTTTCCCCGCTAAAGTTAGCGGGGAAACTGAATTGGTGCTCAGGTCACGTGACCTAATTTTCCCCGCTATATTTAGCGAAAACACTTAGCCCGATAAAGTTAGCGAGAAAATTTTTTTGTTAAATATAGCGGATAAATTTTTCCGCTAAATTTAGCAGGAAAATTTCCCGCGAAATCTAGCAGAAACATTTCCTCCGCTAGATTTAGCGGAAAAATTTCTCCGCTAAATATAGCGGAAATATTTTTTGGCTAAATTTAGCGATAAAATTTTCCCACTAAATTTAGCGGGAAATTGTCCCGGTTAACTTAGCGGAAAACTTTTTCCGCTAAATTTAGCAGAGAAACGTCCCATAATTCAACGCGCGGTTACGCCGACGCCGACGCCGCACATTTCGGAAACGGGCGCCTAAGAGCTGCACTCTATAACAGAGCTGAAATTTTAAAAGGCCAAGTCATCCTCAAAAGGCGGCTTTGTTCCTTCTTCTGGTACTTAGAAGCCTTGGATCGTCTTTATTTTTGTTTTATTTGGTGTGCGATCATGGGCCCATTTAAGGATGATTCGGCTTAATACAACTTCAGCTGTGCATGGAGTTTTGTGTTGTTCGTCCCGTTTTTCCTTGGGTCCTGGGTTACCATGTTCAAAGAGTATCCGTTGCTGCAGAAATGCGACTTTAAGGGGAAGGATCTGGAAGCATGCTTCACTCACTGTCGCACGAAACCCCGTCGGTCGAGAGCTCTGTCCCGGGACTTATGCAAGAGCAGCTGTATCCATTGTTAGGTGAAGGAGTGCAACGCTCCTGACATGGACCTTTGCCATCGTTGCCCGAGCACCCATTTAAAGCTGTAAGGAATCGATAGTCCTCACGAGTTACTGTCAGAATACACATTGGACACTTTTTTAGCGGCTCCGTTTCAAACTAACGCTACCGAAATATTTTGTTAAGGTTTTGCATTAAAATTATGTTTTTAACCCCTTCCGAATTTCAGTGACATAATTAGGACGCCTCGACAGGGGCGGTAATATATTCTCTGTTTATTTTCTCTATCTGAACGCAAACAAAAAGGTTTACGGCGTTGGCGGTTAGTGCTAACTAAATATTGGCGTTTAAGCTATTATTATCATGCAACCATTCTATGACATCAGTAAGTTGGATAAGGCAGGAGGCAAAACAATGTTTATGGCGCTGATGAGGAGTTCTAAATAAAACCTGGGATTTTCGCTATCACGATCACGCAGGCATTGTCTGCTACTCAGGTCTGTTAATGTAAGAGGTAAAACGAACTTTACGAAGCTTATAACAAAAAAAAAAAAAACGGGCTTTCCACTATCATGATTCAGCAAGCATTGTCTGTCGCCCATGACTCTGCTCGGGCAGATTGTATTCTAAAACATGCATAACTGTATCACTCTTTATTACTTCAGTGAACTTGGGTGCTACGGGAACACTTTGCATTCAGCTGACCAAACATTTGGTGTACAGTTCAGCGTCCTTTAAAGAATGTGTAAAACATCGTACAGGTAAGAACCTTTCTTTGAAACGAAAGTGTGTAATACTAACCAATACAAGTCTTGTTATCATCGGCTAAATTCAGTCCTGACGGGCATAAGCAGTACGCAGAACCATGAACGTTTTCACAAACATGGGAACATCCGAAGTTGCCATCACTGCATTCGTCAATATCTACAATTTGGAGCGAAAAAAAAACATTAGTCACGCTACAAAACTATGCCAGGGCTGGAGAAAGGTGAGTTTTCAGACACCCACAGGATGATTTTAATACGAGGGCTGCTGTATTTATTAGAGCTCACCGACACACGACGCCCCGTTTTCGGCGAGCTTGAGTCCGGGGCTTGAACAAGAACACTTTTGTTTTTTGCCAGGCAGAGGAGTACACTGTTCCTGACACGGACCCTTTCCATTGTTGTACGAACATCCTCTGACGTCTAGAACAAATGATGTATGCTGCATTTGGAAGGCACTGGGACTGTCACCACGGTCTTATGTAAAGAATGGTCGCATACAGCCGATAAACTAAATCTTAAAGAAATGTTTTATACACGACCGTCCGTTGATTCGCGGGGCGGAACATTGTGAAGTGAGGGAAAGGGTAAAAGCAAAGAAAAGCCGGTGCAATAAAGACTAAGGTCTGCGTAGAATGGCAATCTTGAGAACAAGCGGAGTGCGCTTTAAGCTTCAAGTTCCGTGCACTCTACTTGATTAACAGGGTAGGTCATCGGATAAAGTTAGACGTCCGTAAAATGGCAAACTTATTAGAGAAAAAAAAAATAGAAATATGATTACTGCGCACTGTTTACCTCTGCACTTCTTTTTGTCTGCGGGATCTACCTCATATCCTTCGGAGCATATGCACACGTGCGATCCTAGCGTGTTGAAGCACTGATGCTGACAGCCTCCATTTTTGTTTCTGCACTCATTGATGTCTGAAACAGAGTAAAGCAAGCGGTGACGTATTGTAGATATTTTATTAGGGAGTTTACTTATGAAGGTGTCTATGATACTTCGATACGTCACGGCCCCTCTACCTCTTTGCCGGTAGGACGGGACCTGAGTTCAAGAACCTAGGTGGCTGCATTGTGAAATCTTTAGAACTTTAGGAGATCAGCCGGCACAAATTCGAACCACTCCCCCACTGTCGTGGCAGAGGCAGCGGTAACATAGAATCTGATGCAGTGTCGAGCAAGATGCGACCGCAGCGCCGGCTTGCGGCCACTCCGGGACCAGAGCTCCGGTGACGAGGGATAGCACAAGTGAACGGAGAAGACGAAAGCGTTGCGCCGCCCTGCGGCTTTCTCGTGAACAGCGCTACAGGGGCAGAGATGTTTGGGTTGCGCCCTCGTACGGTTCCTGTTCTTGACGTCATGACTAGGATTCGCTTAACCTTACTAGATTACCTCTAGGGCTCTGGGCGTCGATTAAAAGTTTTAACCCGATTAATCCCCACCCTTGAGTCGATTAATCGGTCGCGTTCATTTCCATGCATATTATTTCTAAATAGTCAAAATTAATATTTGTTTTCTGTTTTTGCATTTGCTGAATACGAGGTGCACTCTTAAAAAAAAGGTTACAGTTGTCACAACTTTTAGAGTAACTTGCTTGTCCCTGGGGTTCATCTCGAAACGTTAACAAAGTTACCCTTTCCGCTTGGGAGCAATTTTTACACCCTATGTCAGGGTGCACCTATGCTCCTTGGGGGACAACCTTATCCCTAATGGGGTGCAATAGCCTTTAAGGGCGTAATTTTACTTCCATTAAGAGGCAACAGAGCATACATTTGGTTCGAAGGTTTTACCCTTTTAAAGAGTGGCAGCGCATGCTGTAAGGGTGTAAATTCACCTCTTCTAAAGGGCAATAACAGTCAACCAGCTTACACCCTTTCTGGGGCTGCCTCAACGTATACCATAAATAATACTGATTGGGAAACTGCGGAAGCTGCCCATTAAAGCCTGCATACAAAAACTGGCCCCGCTCAGTATTCAAGAACGAAACAAAACGCCATCGCGTCGCCGCCATGTATCCCGCAGCGACCACTCAGCCAACTCCAAGGCTGCACGTATTCGTTCAATGAACAGGTGGCGCCTTCTCGCAGTAGCCAGAGCATCGTATACGGTAGCGTTCCCTGCTACTGTTCAATTTTGGCTTTGATCGGCCATTTCGGCACCGAAACGTAAACACGTAGGTTGCCCACCCCTGTCTCCCAAGCGGACGATTGACGGGGTGAGCGGAGTAGCGCCCTCTGCGGGAGTTCTACAACTGAGCTCTTTGTATCGCCGTGACGTCACCAGTTGTGATCCTGGCTACTTATCACCAGCTGCGAAGGTAAGTTGGATGGTGTGCGCGCGCAAAAATGCACGGTGCGAGCTTGGGCTCATCACGTTCACAACCGCCGTCAAAGTCGATAGTATGACATCGCTCTCATTTACGTGGATGAAGGCAGAGTTAATTCCGCTTGAGACGTCATACGTTGCGTTTGGCCAGTTGTGGCAAGCCGACCACGCGCCAAAGAGAGCGCGCGCTTAGCAAAATCCCGGAGCTTGCTCGTTTAGTCCGTGCTGGAGTATACAGCGCGTGGCATGCGCTACTCTATGTTCGATCACGTGATGCGAGCCGCGGGAGTAACTCGGATACACTCTAGTCGAGCAAGACGTTCGGCTGGCACTCGTGTAGATCCAGTGAGGAGACGAGAGCTGCATCATCGTATGATTGGCACTCGCGTTATTCTTTTCCGTCGCTGGAGTGAGAGCCGGAAACGGTTAGAACCCAACCATATCACACATTCTGTGTTACAATACTGCCTTATTTTTTTTATTCTAGTTTACTCTGCTTACCTAAGCATATTTTTTTGTAGTGATAGAATCCTGAAGGACAAGAACATATAACTTTGCGACCATTCCATGCGCAGTTGTGGGAACAGCCTCCGTTGTTAACGTTGCAGGGATTTGAGGGTCTCTGTGTCACCTTCGCATCTGAGAAAACGCGAACACACAACGACTATCAACAGAATGCTCATACCAAGGTTTACAGTTTGCGTTGCTACAAGCAACGCAAACTGTAATTCGGAGGGTCTCGTCATTACACGTAACCACGAAAATAATACATATCTGAAAAAAAGGCTGTCTTTTCGAACGATCTATGGCTATCAGTATATAGATAAGAGGTGGTCAGACGGACATATTCAAAACGTCATTCAAGGAACCATGTTAAATGAAGAGCAATAATAAAAAAGGGGAAGTGGCACTTCTTAAAATTGCTTTTCCTCTCAATTGGTGGCCATGGCGAATACAACTCATAAAGCCATGTGCCCAATGCACGTACATTTTCTTTCTATACTTCATTTTAATTTTTTTAAAGGGGGGGGGGGGAGGGGGGAGGTTATGAGCGAGTAGCAAGCCAGACATAGGCCCCCGAAGAACCGCATGAAGCTCGCCAGCAGCAGTTTAGCCACTCCTGCTTTATATAATCTACAATACATTTTCCGTATACAGCATCTGCTCCCATCAGGCAGCCAAAATCCAGCAAATGTTTTTGAAGGGTACTGACGAGACCAAGAAAGTTATTTTCCGGCCAATCACAAGAACATCACGGTTTAAACAATAAGCCAACTATTTTAAAGTTTGATATGATTGGGAGGAAAAGAAATAAAATGCAGAAGGCCGGCAATTTCATCCGAACCTATCTCTGATATCAGTGAAAAATGTGGTAGTACTTTGCATTATTGCTTAACATGTATAACTGTATCACTCTTTATTACTTCAGTGAACTTGGGTACTACGGGAACACTTTGCATTCAGCTGACCAAACATTTGGTGTACAGTTCAGCGTCCTTTAAGGAATGTGTAGAACATCGTACAGGTAAGAACCTTTCTTTGAAACGTAAGTGTGTAATACTAACCAATACAAGTCTTGTTATCATCGGCTAAATTCAGTCCTGACGGGCATAAGCAGTACGCAGAACCATGAACGTTTTCACAAACATGGGAACATCCGAAGTTGCCATCACTGCATTCGTCAATATCTACAATTTGGAGCGAAAAAAAACATTAGTCACGCTATAAAACTATGCCAGGGCTGGAGAAAGGTGAGTTCTCAGACACCCACAGGATGATTTTAATACGAGGGCTGCTGTATTTATTAGAGCTCACCGACACACGACGCCCCGTTTTCGGCGAGCTTGAGTCCGGGGCTTGAACAAGAACACTTTTGTTTGTTGCCAGGCAGAGCAGTACACTGTTCCTGACACGGACCCTTTCCATTGTTGTACGAGCATCCTCTGACGTCTAGAACAAATGATGTATGCTGCCTTTGGAAGGCACTGGGACTGTCACCACGGTCTTATGTAAAGAACGGTCGCATACAGCCAATAAACTAAATCTTAAAGAAATGTTTTATACACGACCGTTCGTTGATTCGCGGGGCGGAACATTGTGAAGTGAGGGAAAGGGTAAAAGCAAAGAAAAGCCGGTGCAATAAAGACTAAGGTCTGCGTAGAATGGCAATCTTGAGAACAAGCGGAGTGCGCTTTAAGCTTCAAGTTCCGTGCACTCTAATTGATTAACAGGGTAGGTCATCGGATAAAGTTAGACGGCCGTAAAATGGAAAATTCATTAGAGAAAAAAAAATAGAAATATGATTATTGCGCACTGTTTACCTCTGCACTTCTTTTTGTCTGCGGGATCTACCTCATATCCTTCGGAGCATATGCACACGTGCGATCCTAGCGTGTTGAAGCACTGATGCTGACAGCCTCCATTTTTATGTCTGCACTCATTGATGTCTGAAACAGAGTAAAGCAAGCGGTAACGTATTGTAGATATTTTAATCAGGAGTTTACTTATGAAGGTGTCTATGATACTCCGATACGTCACGGCCCCTCTACCTCTTTGCCGGTAGGACGGGACCTGAGTTCAAGAACCTAGGTGGCTGCATTGTGAAATCTTTAGAACTTTAGGAGATCAGCCGGCACAAAATCTCCCCACTCCCCCACTGTCGTGGCAAAGGCAGCGGTAACATAGAATCTGATGCAGTGTCAAGCTAGATGCGACCGCAGCGCCGGCTTGCGGCCATTTATTTTAAAAACTCCGGTGTATTTCGATGGAACGTCTCACGACGAGGCTAAAAACGGTGATTATCGGTGAAAAAAAAAGCGGTTGATCACAGACAGAGGGTTCCAATTTAATTCACATAGTTCATACACTTGTACTCTAGGAAGCAACTATTTCTCACACTTGGTTATTATAATAGATGCAAGCATACTTTCTTGCTTGCATCTACACGCAAGGAACGTGCTGCCGTCATGGCAGCACGTTCCTTGCGGTTCGCAACCCGCAATCATGAAAACGCACGCTCCTGTACGACACGGACGTTGGCAGTGTCTTCCAGGAACCACAGCAACCTCTGAATACATGGCTTGCACCAACATCACTTGTCCAGACACAATGAGGAAAAGGCACGAGAGAGCCTACCCTCCACTAGTGTTAATTTTTCCACAAAAGGGGGCCATGGGAGACACAATAGGGGAAAGGCGTATGAGAGCTGAGCTTCCACTGCTTTCACTAGACGCTTTTGATTCCCAGAGAGGAAGGCAGACTGGCGTCACCTGCAAGCCATGTATAAACACTGGAAGAATGCAGGATCCACGAGATAACACGTTTGACGAACCTCTAGGGGGAAAGGGTTTCGCTAAATCGGAAACTAGCAACGACCGGTTTTTTTCGGTTTTAATCAGGGCGAAAATATCCAACCACCGGTGTTTTTCGGTTTTAACCGATTTTATATTTTCGTCACCGACGGATGTTTATCCGTGTTTTTCGGTTAAAACCGGAGAATGCACACCCTAGGCATAAGTGAACGGAGAAGACGAAAGCGTTGCGCCGTTCTGCGGCTTTCTCGTGAACAGCGCTATAGGGGCAGAGATGTTTGGGTTGCGCCCTCGTACGGTTCCTGTTCTTGACGTCATGACTAGGATTCGCTTAACCTTACTAGATTACCTCTAGGGCTCTGGGCGTCGATTAAAAGTTTTAACCCGATTAATCCCCACCCTTTAGTCGATTAATCGGTCGCGTTCATTTCCATGCATATTATTTCTAAATAGTCAAAATTAATATTTGTTTTCTCTTTTTGCATTTGCTGAATACGAGGTGCACCCTCAAAAAAAAAAGTGAAAGCCGTTTACAACTCCCTGTAACGCCGAATTGGAGCGCAGCTCTTGAGGAGGAGGAGTGAAGGGTACTGAAGGGAGGGTAGACCCCTCCTCCTTCTCCTCCTCCTCCCCTCATTCTTTAATATGCTCCGGGAGGGGGGGTGTCACGTGACCTCGGGGGGGGGGGGGGGTGTCACGTGACTTCGGGGAGGGGGCCACGTGACCTCGGGGAGGCGTGACCTGGGGGTCACGTCGGGTAACACCCGTTTTCGGGGGTAACACCCGAAAAAAAAAAAAAGAAATGGCTGAACGCTACAACGCTTCTGTGCTCCGATCTCTGAGCGATGTGGTTCTTCAGAATAGTGAACGCCAGGAGACATCTATCTGCTCGAATGAGCTTGCATATTTCGCTTCACGCACCTGCGCATGATCTCTGGTCCCCGGTCATTTCGTATCCCAGTGGACATTCGCAGTAATAACCACCATCGTAGTTGGTGCAGATATGACTGCAATTGTGGGTACCCTGAGTGCACTCATTCACATCTGAAAAGAAAAGATCCATTTGGGCATAAATCAAATTTCATAAGTATGGTGCCTGCTACAGCAAATGAAAAAAAATAGGTTCCAAATAATATCAAGTGTAGCTCTAGAAACGACACAAATAATAGACAGAAGAGATGAGAACAAGTAAAATAACAAAGTCACCCATGTGCATCCCACGATTGGGAAAAAAAGTTTAAAACAAAGATCAATCACAAATTCACTAAACGATTTAGGCAAGAGCACTGATTCGTATTTGGAAGAATACGTCAAGGGTACTCCGGAATGGAATACAATTTACGAATTATGGTCGGCACCTTTTTTAGTAGATAGTATACCATAACGTTCAAGGCGACAAATTGTGGCAGGTGAGGTAAGAAACAGTATTTATTATAAGAAAATACTCAAGCTCGCGACTATTTCGCTTGAACGAGTTCTTCGTTTAAAGGAGTTATGAGGCGTCAGGTCACGTGACTGTGGTACGGGACGTCAACCATGATGTTACGTTCGGACTCCAGAGCCAAGAGTGACGTTAAATTTTGTTTTTAATTACAATTTGAGAAAAGAATGGCAAGAACACACCCATAAATGTTTCGTTAAAATAAATAAAAACTCTTTTTAGTTTTTACCTTCGCACGTGAAGTTTTCATGGAGGGAGAGAGTGTACCCGGCTTTGCAAAAACAATCGTAGCTTCCGATCGTATTCGAGCAGATCTGGTTGCATACATGCGGCGTCTCGGTGCATTCGTCGACGTCTGCAGTCAGCAAGTGGGTTTGAGTGATGAATTCACAGTCGAGCATATGGTAAATCGACCTTTTCCAAAGGTACATCAAGCAACACTGGTGGTCACCATGTTTTGGGGTCCTTTAAGACTTAGGCTAGGTGGCGCAAGCTACCGCCCGTTAAAAAGGGTACAGCCATTAACATCCATCCCTCCATCCATTGGCATCGCTCCCTACGTGAAATGCGTGATTGGATCCGAATTTACGCCTTGCGCTGAAACGGCCCTCTTGTCCCATGCATGCTAAAAGTGAATGACCGAAATATGGCGGCCTCACAGAATCGACGCCGCAGCTAATTGAGGGCGCACATTTTTTAAAAGGGCTCCTTGGATGAAACTGGTTCGGCTACGCTTAGTACGAACTTAGGTAAAATATTTAAGATTTAAGAGGACAGAAAGAATGAGACCCAAGAAACCAGACGGGCTTTCTATCACCAATGTATTTTTGTTAACGCAGTTAACAGCCCCAACCAAAAGCGAGCTCTGTTTCTTTCAGACCAAGTACAGACAGTCATGGATCATAAGAAATCGCTAGTACAAAAAGTGCGTAAGCAGGGCTGCTGACTGACCTAAGTTTTGTGTTGTACTTTCTACAGTATTGATAACAAGCTACAGTAAAATATAAAAAGGTTTGGATTTTGCGCTGTCCTTAAGATACACTGAAAAGGGAGCACTTCCTAAGACACCGTAGTATAGACCTAAATAGATATGAAAGAAACAGGTTATCATAGAGAGAATAGTTTTTCGTAATAATTCACAGTGAACAGTAGATTCACAGTGTATGGATGCAAGTAAAAGCGTTAACGAAAATTATATATTTTTATGTAATTTACCGCAGCCAGATGAATACACCGCACCGCACCTGTTCCGACACACCATAACATATTCAGCAGAGTTTTTTTCTTCGTACTTACCTCGGCATGTGAAGCCATCATCTGACAACTTTAGGCCGAAGGGACAACCACAGTACGCACTTCCATTTGTGTTCACGCACTCGTGGGAACAGTTGAGGATTTTTTCATCGCACTCGTTTATATCTGCGGGCGAATAAGGCTTTAAAATGTGTCGCTTAAAAAAAAACAAAAAAACTGCAACTGCAAAAAAAAAAAAAAAGTACACACAAAAAAGAAAAGAAGGAACTCCGAGACGAACAAGGCACCACCTTCCAACATTTGTGCTTAAATGAATGAATGAATGAATATCACTTTAGCTTTTGATTCGGGCGCCGAGTTGCGCCATCTAGCGAGTAGTTTAAACTTTTTGTCTAGCGATTATAATACCAACTACTTTTGTAGCTGTACTAACGCACAACAAGGTGAACAAACGACAGCTGATCACAAAAGTCAGAATCGTACACTAAATAACGAGGTAGTAAATGACTAGACCCTGAAGAATTCCCTGGCGAATTGCGCATATGCCTAGCGGTTACTATGAATAATGGACCTTTTCCACATACCGACGACACCAGGCGGTGACTGTACGAACCAAAAATCGAGGAAGTGACCTACCTGGCTTCCAATCGATAATGGAGGTCCATTATGACTAGAATCCGTCTCGCCGTACGTAACATGGCATACGGCAAAGGTCACGGTCTCAGTCAGCCAATCAGCGTGTGAAAGGAAGTCACGTGACTATATTCTATCTTAGTAGATGCGCGCAGTGCTATCAAAGCCACTGGAAGGACGACGAGGAAGGCCGATGTTGTACAAATTTTGAGTACCAGGTTAGTGTTCTAGGGCAGGGGTCTCAAACGCCTTCGAGTATGTGGGCAAGATTCCCCACAGCAGTTAAATGTTTCACGTTGGAAAGAAGCCGACTTCCTAGGGACATCCCAAAAATTTTCTAAGGAAGGAACTTTGCGCTCTCTGCTTTTCGTAAGCTCAGCGTTTTGACATCTTTAACTTTCATTTGAGCACTTGATGTTATAAGAATATTTAAAAAAACACCACATTACAGCACTGGCAGTTTTTAATAGGAGGAGAGCAAGCGCACTGGTCCTTGCCCTGTCGTACAAATTACTATAGCTCAACAGGCATAAAGAAAAAAAAATCTTCATACGGCAGTTTTTGCTTTCCTGAGAATTTTGTTTTGCAGCATTGTAATAAAATACTTGTATTTTAAAGGTATTGTTTGAGAGCAAGAAGCCCGAGCGCAAAGCTTTACCGTTAGCAGATGCTGCTGCTGAGCGAGACTTCGTGCAGCCGAGGTTGAGCAAAAAGCTCGCGCTTCTAGCTTAGTATTGGGTCCGTTGTTGTTCCTCATATGTATAAATTAAGTTTGAAACTGTATAAAATTTACTAAGGTGTTCGTATTTTGCTGATGACATAAAGTTCTTCTGTCATATTTTTTTCGAAACAGACTACGAAGCGCTGCAGTCTCAAATTTTGAATGATTCAAAGTGGTGCTCGAAGAACATACTGCCTCTGAACGCGAACAACACTGACGTTATCTCGCTTTCAAGGCGTAGATATCCCTTACATTTTAAGTACAGGTTGGAAAACAGTAATGGTGCTCGAGGTGATGTGATCAGGGACCTTGGTGAGTTAGTCGATTGCTAACTCATGTTCAAATCTCGTGACACACATATTTGTTGTACGTTTTAAATTGTGTCACACGATTGCGCGTATGACTCGGTACTTGGAAGCACTTGATGCTATGTCACGTCTATTTTGGGCATTGGTTGGGCCCCATCTTGAATTGGCTTCTGCCGTGTGGAACAACTTACTGGAAAGTGAATGTGAGCGTACTGAAGCGGTACAAATGCGTTTAGTTTGCATAGTCTATGACAGGCATTTTCCGAGGAGGCTAAAACTTCGAATACCATTGTCTTGCTAGGAATTTGAGCCCCAGCACCTTAGGTTGCCGTAGAAATCGCCGAGATGTAGTGTTGATACATAAACTCATCCAAGGTCATACTGATGTACCGGATATTTTAGGCAGCATGCAACTACGCATCCCAGCTATATTCGCGCGACAGTGCGTAACGTTTCATCCCGAGAAGATATTTAAGGGATCACCCTTATATCAAAATTAGGCCTCTAGCAACAGCCATTTTCAGCACGATCTTTTTTCCATGTCTTATTTTACCCCTGAACGGTGGAAGGTACCTGTAATATGATTTAGTACGACTTAGGCCCTCCGATGGGCTTTTACGCGCTTGACATCGTTGCATGTATTTTTTTAAATATTTTTTATACGTGTAAGTGACATTTGTAATGCACCAATGTGTAAAGCTTTAAGGTGTTTTTGGGCACGTAATAAACGCCAACATCAACGACAAGTCGTTGTATCGCTGTGCCGGTCGGTTTATTTGAAAAAGGGCTGATAATAAAATATTTAGACGAAGCACTAGTACTCAGTTAAACAAAAAAAAAAAAGCAAAATGTCTGAACACGTTGTATGAGCAGAGCTTCATTTCATGCAAAAATGAATTCCCGATATTAAGCTTATTTTAGGCGAATGTAGTGCTCGAGGCATAGAAACGGAGCTCACAGCCACCGGATGCACGCGGGCCGCCTGTTTTGAGACCCGGGTATAAGGGTATAAGGGAAGAGTTCCCGCTTCCCTTATTATCCGACTGCACGGGTTGCGCTCTCTCCCTATACCTAAGGGAAGTGATGAAACGTGCTTTGCTTCCGTCGCCCTGATTGGCTTGAGAGGGCCTTAACGTTTGCTCTTTACCAAGTTACGGGGAAACTAATTGTAGTGATGTGCATTGCTGAACAGAGAACGAGGCGAAGTAGGTTACCTTCCCAGCCTTGTCCACTGTTCGATGATTTCCGGAAGCCGCCGTCGCACACGCAGTCGTCGACAGAAGCGGCTCTTGAAGCAATCGTGTGGGTATTGGGTGGGCATCGTACGCAAGCCTCTCCCTTTGGATCCTTGAACGTGTTTTTTTGACAGTCTTCGAAGAAAGAGGAAGAATTGAACATGGAGATGCACATAGCACGCCGTTTTTGACTCCGAATATGACTGAAGCCAGAAACTGTGAGCGATTATTTATTTCACAACCCGCAGGACCCGAGGGCATTGCAGAGGGGAGTGTGTTACTAAGACGTCTTCTGCATTAGAGTTTAAGAGCAGGGACATTATGTAAATCTAGGTAGGTGCGAGTTGAGTTGGTGTTCGCAAAAGTGTTCATAAATCTAACTGCAGAAAGTACCGGGCTTACATTTTTATTGTAGTTACGCGATCATTGCCAATTGCTAACGGTGTGAGGAAAAAGCGAGGAGAAATCGGGTTTTCTTAGTTACCATGACATTTTCTGCACGATGCCAAGATGAGTACCGAAACGTAGAGGTATTGGTGTTAATAAATTGCCGCATAATCACTGAAACCAATTAATTTTTTTTTAACAAATAGTTTAGGTAAGTTTTAGGAAAAAAACAACCTAAATTGCACATTCGTGACAGAACCGCTGCACATTTTTTAGTACCTCCCACTGTTGCGCTACTTTCCATAAAAAAAATTAAATATTTAATGAAAACCAATATAATCTCGCCTTGAGGTTCAGCACATTAATCATGATTTACCTCGAGCAATGTCTGTAAATGTTTGTTTCTCGAATAATTCAAGAAAATGTTTCCACTACAGTTTTTCTTCTGCAATGCAACTTCGTCCAAATGTAGGTATAAAAATTAGAGGATGACACTTAAGACTGCTTACATGTAGGAGTGCGAAAGTATCCCTACAAGCATCTTGCTGCGTGCTTGTAAGAGCTGCGTACAGCTCTGATTGTTAGTGCTCCACAAGCAGCGCTGCAGAACTCGTGATACAGTAGTGCACAGGAAGAGGGAGAGGGAAATTCCCGCTACCCCTCCCCCTCCTACCACGCGTGACACGTGACCCTAGAGGGGGGAGAGAGTGGCGGTCGCACGCGCGCCACCCTCTCTTTTACCGGCGCGCGAGCCGCAGCGCCAGGAGAGGGCTTTTCTGTGGGGTGGCGTTCCTTGGTACTATGACGCGTCGCAGCCAATGGGATTTTAGGGTCCGTTTCGCTCAGCCAATGGGAAAATAAGAGATTATGGCTCGTTTTTTGCGGTTACAGACACCGCTGGCTTCGCTCCATGGGATAGTTATGCTTTCGCGTTAAAAATACCGCAATCTACCAATGTCTCAGTTATTATTTTGTTCCTTTGTAACGTAATATCGGCTTTAAAAAAGTTGGTAAACTATCTTTTATTTACTATATGCAGGCTTACAGGCCTGCATAAAATACGAGTAATATGCCTACAGTTTTTGCGGTAGACCCTGTGACTATGGATGTAAAAGATTTCGTATCTACTTAATCTCAAATTATGTTCTTTCAAAGCGGGACAGATATCTTAGAAACATATCTGCGTCCCCAATGAACACAAACCGTCTGAGTTTAATTGCGCATGAAATGGATGGTACCTTGACAACGCCCTCCACCGAGCGAAATCCGTCCTGGATGACACTTGCACCTGTAACTTCCGTCAACGTTTTCGCATACATCCCCGCAGCCATGCCGGCCCATCGAGCACTCGTCAATATCTGTGCATTGCGGGAGGCAAGAAAAAGTCTTTCGTTATCTCTTTCTCGATGTATTTTCTTTGATACAGGTTTACTGTGCCGAACATGTCATGATCTTTCGTAACCACCGAGATCAACTTTACGCACTCTGTTTGAAATAGTCGCTTATAATATTGTAAGAATTATGTCAGGCCCACGGTAAAAAAATACGCACAAAAAAAACAAGAAAAAAAAAACATATACACTTAAGACAGAAGCGTTCTACGGCCACTCGATAGATGGTGCCACTGTGCTAGTCTCTTAAGCGGTTTTAAGAAATCAAAACACACTCGTGCATAGGCAAATGCAAATGTATGTAGCTGTATTTAGCAAGAGGACGACATTGGCGGATTGCTGTCGTAGTTTACCCTTACACTTTATTGCGGAAGACCGAGATGTGTACTCAAAATAAAGTACCCCCCCCCCCCCCCCCCCCCTTTTGGTGATATTTTATACCACTGAGTTTCGATAGGAATATTTCGGTCCAGCGCAAAAAATTCAGACATATTTGTGATTACACGTTCGGGATAACTGTGGTGTTTCCTAGAAATTTGGAGAAAGTTCAACTCACCTACGCAATTTCTTCTAGTTCCGTCCAGTTTGTATCCCTGGAAGCATGCGCAGTAGTAGCTACCTTGGGTATTTTTGCAGATGTTCGAGCAGGGATGAGTCGAATGCGAGGAGCACTCGTCGATGTCTTATATAAAAGCAAAGGAAAAAAAAACTTAAAATTTGAAATGAAACAAAGATCGGCTCTCGCAATCCGAATCTCATTTTTAATAAGTTTACTTGATATTATGAAAGTAGAGGCAAGCGAATATGGTTAGAATGACGGCGACATCGAGTACCATTGTTTACTGCAGTATATTTTAGAGTCTCCTAACAACTAATTTGTGTTCTGGTTCACAATAGGTGCCGAGAACACATTATAAATGTTCCCTTGGTCCTAACCGGTCAAAGACAGTCGATCGCAGCATACGTGGATGCTCGGTTTCATGGAAACTTGCCATGTACAAAGAACAAAAGCACGATGATTTAAAAATAGCGTAAAAAACTTCAATACATAGATATTGATACTATAATGTAAAATATATTTCTATATTCCGGGCCAGTGCTTTGTTTTAAGGTGCAATGAATGAAGTAGCTTGAATAGGGTACTGATGTCAAAAGACAGCAGAAGGTCGTCGCAATGCCACCATTTTAAGGTGGCCAAAGGGAGTCCTAGAAATGATTTGGAACTTGTAAACTTTCAAAAGTGATGAACAACTGTGCTATTTACTTGCCTTCACAGCCGGTCCCAGTCTCGCTCAACGTGTATCCTTCCCTGCAGCTACAGCGAAAACTTCCAATGGTCTTGTTGCAGATGTGGGCACACAAGTTGCTGGTCCCGGAGGAGCATTCGTTGATATCTGTGATGTTCGCAACGCAAGAAGGCAGGAGCTTGAAACACGTCAATGTATGTTCGACACTGGTGAATATATGAGGGTGAAGCGTTGTAGGATGCTTCTGCTGTCGTCTTAATTTTAATTTTTTTAAGGCACTGGTATGAAAATAGCTTTATACTCAAGTTTATCATAAACGTTAAGAAATGTGGAGTTGCTACGAAGTCGACCATTAAGCGGCATCCGTTTTTTTTTTTTTTCACGCCAATGCTGAAACGAAGAGGAACGACTCTTAATACTTATTCCTAGAAGGAACACAAGCTCCTGGCTAGAACAATTTTTGTCCAAAAATCGGCTGGTGATACTCTTTTTGAAAACGAAGGGATATCCTGAGAAAGGGCTCCGCAGCATATAAGATGAGATTTCACATACCCGACTGACATGTGGACACAATTTAAGGATAGGTCCTGCCAAAATGGATTTGAATACTCTTAATTTTCATCAAACACCACCATTGAATTTCGATGACTTAAGTCATTAAAGTGCTGTGCATGCTGCATTGTTTTTCCACACCAAATAAACGTTTTTCCGCACTCTAAGACTTATTTTATTAGGAAAGGTCAGATTGGCTTATTGAAAAGTGAGCTTAGTTTTAACGTCATGCAATTGTCTTTGCAATAAATAAAATAAACTTAAGTAGGGCTGTGGAAATAGTGCTTTGAATTAAATACCGATGCATCATCATAGTCTTCGACGTGTTTAAGACAACAACTACACACTGGCTTTCTTTACAGCGCTGAAGCTAGCAATGCCGCGGCGCTATACCATTCTGAGCAATCTCCACACACCCCTGATTATAAGTAATGAATTACTTAATTACACTGCGAATTGTACGAGTTTTTATCTGGCTAAATTCTATTAAAATTACCTATTTGGCACTGCGTATTAGTTTGGTTATAATACCTTCGCATGTGCCGTTGACTGGAGCAAATCCTATCGGACATTCCGGCGTGACGCGATCCGCGTCTTTGCTTTTGGACGGTGTCTCCTTCTCCATCCCAGAACCCTCGATATCATCAATCCCATCGCTGCTGTTTGAAAAGCCAGTTGAGTTTGACGGCCAGATATACTCATACGTGTCCTCGGGTACAACAGACAACTCTGGAAAAGAAATGAAAATAAAAATGAAGACAGCCAGAAGTCGCGGCGACTGTTTATCCAATGATACCGACAATTTTCTCTCTCTCTCTTGAGTGGAGCGTTGCACTCATGGCACAACCAGCAGTTTCCTGATATCTGCTGCCAAGGGGCAGTAGCAAAAAAGAAGAAAACGATATGAATCTATATTGAGCAGCCTACATTTCCAAGTGCGAGTTGGCCAGCCATATATTTCTAATGATTCCGAACGCCTGCTACACTTCGCTTCCCCTTAAAGGGGCCCTGCATGGACTTCTTTTACTTGTTTCTAATTTGCACAGAACCTGAGCGCAATGAACGTAGTAACTTAATGAAACTTTTCGTTTCTTGAATTTATCTTTATTTTAAAAGTTGTAGGCAAACTAAAATGTCAAAAACATGAACAAATAAACCTCCTTCATGACGCCTTTGGTCGCTTGAGTGGCACTGAACTAGAGAAGGGGTAGTGAGCTCAGCGAGCGCTCACGGCTGCCGCACTCCGTATCGATGGCTCGAGAGGGCGCCTCTAAAGCATGTTCTGGCTAGGCTGTATGAAGCGGGCAGCTGCAGGGCGGCTCGCATTGCATTTGTTGCGCGATTAAACACTAATTCGGCATGACACTTCATTGGCCACAAACGACAGCAAACACGGCGTAAAAATCAGTTCAGAACGGGAGCCACTTCGCGCTGCCATGCCGCCGAAGGGCCAAACCGCAAACCAAAGCTGCTCGCCGAAGGCCTTCGGAACGCTCGGAACCGGTCGAATCCTCGACTTCAGCGCCGCCGCGTACCTTGCTACGCTCGCCGGTCGTCGGTGCGTGATACCACTATACCTTTATAGTATGCGGCGCCTTTTCCACCGCTTGGTGGCGGGTATATCAACGGGTCATTTCTTGTTTCCGTGCTTTATAAACTGCATTTGTTTCTTTTCTGATCTAAAACTCCGAACAAAACCCACTTTTATAAATAATTGAAACGGCTCGGCGCCACTTATAGTTTGTATTTCGACAAAAATTAAGTTTTTGGCGGCTCTGACGAGGAACAAAGTTTTTGGCGGCTCTTACCAGGACCAAAGACGTCTCATATCGAGCGCTTTCGACACCGCGGGTCGCCCCCGTAGGTGAAGGAGGTTTCCGCGTCGTCCGGTAAAAATATGGCGCACTGATATGACCAGAGTTGCCCTTTAAAGGGCAACTCTGGTCATTATTTACCGCATTTGGGATTACGACTGTTTTCAGCTCAGTCTGTGTCCCTGAATTGTCAGGTTTTATTTTTTTTTTCAATATCATCTGTAGTTTTACAAATATCACGGCTGAAAGTTTGATTTCGGGCGTCCTCCTCTCCTCCTGCCGCTGAATTTGTTCATGGGTGACGTGACACGAGGCCGTGGCGTCCTTTTCCCCGCTAAAGTTAGCGGGGAAACTGAATTCGTGCTCAGGTCACGTGACCTAATTTTCCCCGCTATATTTAGCGAAAACACTTAGCCCGATAAAGTTAGCGAGAAAATTTTTTCGTTAAATATAGCGGATAAATTTTTCCGCTAAATTTAGCAGGAAAATTTCCCGCGAAATCTAGCAGAAATATTTCCTCCGCTAGATTTAGCGGAAAAATTTCTCCGCTAAATATACGGAAATATTTTTTGGCTAAATTTAGCGATAAAATTTTCCCACTAAATTTAGCGGGAAATTGTCCCCGTTAACTTAGCGGAAAACTTTTTCCGCTAAATTTAGCAGAGAAACGTCCCATAATTCAACGCGCGGTTACGCCGACGCCGACGCCGCACATTTCGGAAACGGGCGCCTAAGAGCTGCACTCTATAACACAGCTGAAATTTTAAAAGGCCAAGTCATCCTCAAAAGGCGGCTTTGTTCCTTCTTCTGGTACTTAGAAGCCTTGGATCGTCTTTATTTTTGTTTTATTTGGTGCGCGATCGTGGGCCCATTTAAGGATGATTCGGCTTAATACAACTTCAGCTGTGCATGGAGTTTTGTGTTGTTCGTCCCGTTTTTCCTTGGGTCCTGGGTTACCATGTTCAAAGAGTATCCGATGCTGCAGAAATGCGACTTTAAGGGGAAGGATCTGGAAGCATGCTTCACTCACTGTCGCACGAAACCCCGTCGGTCGAGAGCTCCGTCCCGGGACTTATGCAAGAGCAGCTGTATCCATTGTTAGGTGAAGGAGTGCAACGCTCCTGACATGGACCTTTGCCATCGTTGCCCGAGCACCCATTTAAAGCTGTAAGGAATCGATAGTCCTCACGAGTTACTGTCAGAATACACATTGGACACTTTTTTAGCGGCTCCGTTTCAAACTAACGCTACCGAAATATTTTGTTAAGGTTTTGCATTAAAATTATGTTTTTAACCCCTTCCGAATTTCAGTGACATAATTAGGACGCCTCGACAGGGGCGGTAATATATTCTCTGTTTATTTTCTCTATCTGAACGCAAACAAAAAGGTTTACGGCGTTGGCGGTTAGTGCTAACTAAATATTGGCGTTTACGCTATTATTATCATGCAACCATTCTATGACATCAGTAAGTTGGATAAGGCAGGAGGCAAAACAATATTTATGGCGCTGATGAGGAATTCTAAATAAAACCTGGGATTTTCGCTATCACGATCACGCAGGCATTGTCTGCTCCTCAGGTCTGTTAATGTAAGAGGTAAAACGAACTTTACGAAGCTTATAATAAAAAAAAAAAACGGGCTTTCCACTATCATGATTCAGCAAGCATTGTCTGTCGCCCATGACTCTGCTCGGGCAGATTGTATTCTAAAACATGCATAACTGTATCACTCTTTATTACTTCAGTGAACTTGGGTACTACGGGAACACTTTGCATTCAGCTGACCAAACATTTGGTGTACAGTTCAGCGTCCTTTAAGGAATGTGTAAAACATCGTACAGGTAAGAACCTTTCTTTGAAACGAAAGTGTGTAATACTAACCAATACAAGTCTTGTTATCATCGGCTAAATTCAGTCCTGACGGGCATAAGCAGTACGCAGAACCATGAACGTTTTCACAAACATGGGAACATCCGAAGTTGCCATCACTGCATTCGTCAATATCTACAATTTGGAGCGAAAAAAAACATTAGTCACGCTATAAAACTATGCCAGGGCTGGAGAAAGGTGAGTTCTCAGGCACCCACAGGATGATTTTAATACGAGGGCTGCTGTATTTATTAGAGCTCACCGACACACGACGCCCCGTTTTCGGCGAGCTTGAGTCCGGGGCTTGAACAAGAACACTTTTGTTTTTTGCCAGGCAGAGGAGTACACAGTTCCTGACACGGACCCTTTCCATTGTTGTACGAACATCCTCTGACGTCTAGAACAAATGATGTATGCTGCCTTTGGAAGGCACTGGGACTGTCACTACGGTCTTATGTAAAGAACGGTCGCATACGGCCAATAAACTAAATCTTAAAGAAATGTTTTATACACGACCGTTCGTTGATTCGCGGGGCGGAACATTGTGAAGTGAGGGAAAGGGTAATAGCAAAGAAAAGCCGGTGCAATAAAGACTAAGGTCTGCGTAGAATGGCAATCTTGAGAACAAGCGGAGTGCGCTTTAAGCTTCAAGTTCCGTGCACTCTAATTGATTAACAGGGTAGGTCATCGGATAAAGTTAGACGGCCGTAAAATGGAAAATTCATTAGAGAAAAAAAAAATAGAAATATGATTATTGCGCACTGTTTACCTCTGCACTTCTTTTTGTCTGCGGGATCTACCTCATATCCTTCGGAGCATATGCACACGTGCGATCCTAGCGTGTTGAAGCACTGATGCTGACAGCCTCCATTTTTATGTCTGCACTCATTGATGTCTGAAACAGAGTAAAGCAAGCGGTAACGTATTGTAGATATTTTAATCAGGAGTTTACTTATGAAGGTGTCTATGATACTCCGATACGTCACGGCCCCTCTACCTCTTTGCCGGTAGGACGGGACCTGAGTTCAAGAACCTAGGTGGCTGCATTGTGAAATCTTTAGAACTTTAGGAGATCAGCCGGCACAAAATCTCCCCACTCCCCCACTGTCGTGGCAAAGGCAGCGGTAACATAGAATCTGATGCAGTGTCAAGCTAGATGCGACCGCAGCGCCGGCTTGCGGCCATTTATTTTAAATACTCCGGTGTATTTCGATGGAACGTCTCACGACGAGGCTAAAAACGGTGATTATCGGTGAAAAAAAAAGCGGTTGATCACAGACAGAGGGTTCCAATTTAATTCACATAGTTCATACACTTGTACTCTAGGAAGCAACTATTTCTCACACTTGGTTATTATAATAGATGCAAGCATACTTTCTTGCTTGCATCTACACGCAAGGAACGTGCTGCCGTCATGGCAGCACGTTCCTTGCGGTTCGCAACCCGCAATCATGAAAACGCACGCTCCTGTACGACACGGACGTTGGCAGTGTCTTCCAGGAACCACAGCAACCTCTGAATACATGGCTTGCACCAACATCACTTGTCCAGACACAATGAGGAAAAGGCACGAGAGAGCCTACCCTCCACTAGTGTTAATTTTTCCACAAAAGGGGGCCATGGGAGACACAATAGGGGAAAGGCGTATGAGAGCTGAGCTTCCACTGCTTTCACTAGACGCTTTTGATTCCCAGAAAGGAGGGCAGACTGGCGTCACCTGCAAGCCATGTATAAACACTGGAAGAATGCAGGATCCACGAGATAACACGTTTGACGAACCTCTAGGGGGAAAGGGTTTCGCTAAATCGGAAACTAGCAACGACCGGTTTTTTTTCGGTTTTAATCAGGGCGAAAATATCCAACCACCGGTGTTTTTCGGTTTTAACCGATTTTATATTTTCGTCACCGACGGATGTTTATCCGTGTTTTTCGGTTAAAACCGGAGAATGCACACCCTAGGCATAAGTGAACGGAGAAGACGAAAGCGTTGCGCCGTTCTGCGGCTTTCTCGTGAACAGCGCTATAGGGGCAGAGATGTTTGGGTTGCGCCCTCGTACGGTTCCTGTTCTTGACGTCATGACTAGGATTCGCTTAACCTTACTAGATTACCTCTAGGGCTCTGGGCGTCGACTAAAAGTTTTAACCCGATTAATCCCCACCCTTTAGTCGATTAATCGGTCGCGTTCATTTCCATGCATATTATTTCTAAATAGTCAAAATTAATATTTGTTTTCTCTTTTTGCATTTGCTGAATACGAGGTGCACCCTCAAAAAAAAAAGTGAAAGCCGTTTACAACTCCCTGTAACGCCGAATTGGAGCGCAGCTCTTGAGGAGGAGGAGTGAAGGGTACTGAGGGGAGGGTAGACCCCTCCTCCTTCTCCTCCTCCTCCCCTCATTCTTTAATATGCTCCGGGAGGGGGGGTGTCACGTGACCTCGGGGGGGGGGGGGGGGGGGGGGTGTCACGTGACTTCGGGGAGGGGGGCCACGTGACCTCGGGGAGGCGTGACCTGGGGGTCACGTGACCTTGGGTGTCACATGGGGGTCACCTCAAGGTCACGTGACCCCCAAGGTCACCCCCAAGGTGACCCCCACGTGACCTCAGGGGGTCACGTGACCTGGAGGGGTCACGTGACCTCGGGGGTCACGTGACGGTCACGTGACCTCAGAGGGGTCACGTGACCTGGGGGATCACGTGGGGACCTTGGGGTCACGTGACCTTGAGATGACCTTGGGAGGGGTCACGTGACCTTGGGGGTCACGTGACCTCGGGGGTCACGTGACCTTGGGGAGGAGACCACGTGACCTCGGGGATCACGTTACCTCATATGGGTCACGCGACCTCAGAGGGGTCACGTGACCTGGGGTCACGTGACCTTCAAGGGTCACGTGGGGTCGGGGTCACGTGACCTTGAGATGACCTTGGGAGGGGTCACGTGACCTTGGGGGTCACGTGACCTTCAGGGGGTCATGTGGGGTCACGTGACCTTGAGATGACCTTGGGAGGGGTCACGTGACCTGGAGGGGTCACGTGACCTTGGGGTCACGTGACCTTCGGATGACCTTGGTTACGCCGACGCCGACGGCGACGCCGACGCCGCTCAAGCCGGGAACGGGCCCCTAAGTGCTGCGCTCTAAAAGGTTACAGTTGTCACAACTTTTAGAGTAACTTGCTTGTCCCTGGGGTTCATCTCGAAACGTTAGCAAAGTTACTGTTTCCGCTTGGGAGCCATTTTTACACCCTATGTCAGGGTGTATTTGACACCCTATGTCAGGGTGTGCTCCTTGGGGGACAACCTTATCCCTAATGGGGTGCAATAGCCTTTAAGGGCGTAATTTTACTTCCATTAAGAGGCAACAGAGCATACATTTTGTTCGAAGGTTTTACCCTTTTAAAGAGTGGCAGCGCATGCTGTAAGGGTGTAAATTCACCTCTTCTAGAGGGCAATAACAGTCAACCAGCTTACACCCTTTCTGGGGCTGCCTCAACGTATACCATAAATAATACTGATTGGGAAACTGCGGAAGCTGCCATAGAAGCCGGCATACAAAAACTGGCACCGCTCAGTACTCAAGAACCAAACAAAACGCCATCGCGTCGCCGCCATGTATCCCGCAGCGACCACTCAGCCAACTCCAAGGCTGCACGTATTCGTTCAATGAACAGGTGGCGCCTTCTCGCAGTAGCCAGAGCATCGTATACGGTAGCGTTCCCTGCTACTGTTCAATTTTGGCTTTGATCGGCCATTTCGGCACCGAAACGTAAACACGTAGGTTGCCCACCCCTGTCTCCCAAGCGGACGATTGACGGGGTGAGCGGAGTAGCGCCCTCTGCGGGAGTTCTACAACTGAGCTCTTTGTATCGCCGTGACGTCACCAGTTGTGATCCTGGCTACTTATCACCAGCTGCGAAGGTAAGTTCGATGGTGTGCGCGCGCAAAAATGCACGGTGCGAGCTTGGGCTCATCACGTTCACAACCGCCGTCAAAGTCGATAGTATGACATCGCTCTCATTTACGTGGATGAAGGCAGAGTTAATTCCGCTTGAGACGTCATACGTTGCGTTTGGCCAGTTGTGGAAAGCCGACCACGCGCCAAAGAGAGCGCGCGCTTAGCAAAATCCCGGAGCTCGCTCGTTTAGTCCGTGCTGGAGTATACAGCGCGTGGCATTCGCTACTCTATGTTCGATCACGTGATGCGAGCCGCGGGAGTAACTCGGATACACTCTAGTCGAGCAAGACGTTCGGCTGGCACTCATGTAGATCCAGTGAGGAGACGAGAGCTGCATCAGCGTACGATTGGCACTCGCGTTATTCTTTTCCGTCGCTGGAGTGGGAGCCGGAAACGGTTAGAAACCAACCATATCACACATTCTGTGTTACAATGCTGCCTTATCTTTTTTTTTATTCTAGTTTATTCTGCTTACCTAAGCATATTTTTTTGTAGTGATAGAATCCTGAAGGACAAGAACATATAACTTTGCGACCATTCCATGTGCAGTTGTGGGAACAGCCTCCGTTGTTAACGTCGCAGGGATTTGAGGGTCTCTGTGTCACCTTCGCATCTGAGAAAACGCGAACACACAACGACTATCAACAGAATGCTCATACCAAGGTACAGCTACAAGCAACGCAAACTGTAATTCGGAGGGTCTTGTCATTACACGTAACCACGAAAATAATACATATCTGAAATAAAGGCTGTCTTTTCGAACGATCTATGGCTATCAGTATATAGATAAGAGGTGGTCAGACGGACATATTCAAAACGTCATTCAAGGAACCATGTTAAATGAAGAGCAATAATAAAAAATGGGAAGTGGCACTTCTTAAAATTGCTTTTCCTCTCAATTGGTGGCCATGGCGAATACAACTCATAACGCCATGTGCCCAATGCACGTACATTTTCTTTCTATACTTCATTTTAATTTTTTTTAAAGGGGGGGGGGGAGGGGGGAGGTTATGAGCGAGTAGCAAGCCAGACATAGGCCCCCGAAGAACCACATGAGGCTCGCCAGCAGCGGTTTAGCCACTCCTGCTTTATATAATCTACGATACATTTTCCGTATACAGCATCTGCTCCCATCAGGCAGTCAAAATCCAGCAAATGTTTTTGGAGAGTACTGACGAGACCAGGAAAGTTATTTTCCGGCCAATCACAAGAACATCACGGTTTAAACAATAGGCCAACTATTTTAAAGTTCGATATGATTGGGGGAAAAGAAATGAAATACAGAAGGCCGGCAATTTCATCCGAACCTATCTCTGATATCGGTGAAAAATGTGGTAGTACTTTGCATTATTGCTTTTCTTCGTAGCCGTTCCAAGACCGACCTAAGGCACCTCTGCGGACAAAGAGTAGTGCAGAGTATGGTCACCATAGTCTGTGCTGCTCTTCGTAACGCAAAGTATGGGACGCATGTGATTATTAATATTTTTTTAAACGCATGTGCCTGCCCTATTTCTTTAAACAGATTCGGTTCAAAAATCTGTGAAAGCTACATGAACGTGTTCACTTCAGGTGTGTTATACGGCCAGTAGGACATACTTTAGTGGGTAATCTTCACGATAAGTTAGATAATTAACTAAAATCTCTCGATTGACTTTTCAATTTGTTAAGATAAACATATGATTTCAATTAAAATCTGCCGAGCGTCATATAAAACCACGAAATTAAATTTTAGAACGACTTAAAGCACGTAGGAAGGGCAGGGGTGCACCAAAGTACCACTCCTGCAACAACCGGAAAGCTAGGGACCGGACTCCGGCCATGATAATCTAATCATCCGCTTTTGTCTACTGCTAGCTCTGCGCCTGTCGTACGAGTGGTAACTTTTGTGCACTTCCGCGCTTCCGACGCGCTTCAAGCCGTTCTGCAATTGACTGATTTAGTTATTTTTGATGACGCCATAATTGGAACCATATGTTTACTTGCACAAATTGAAAAGTCACTTAAAGAATACTAGTCAGTTATACGATTTATCGTGAGCATTACTCCCCTCCACTATGTCCTTGTGGCCGTATCACTCACTTGAACAAACCGCGTTAAGGTATCTTTCACGGATTTTTTTTATAATAAAGCTGTTTTAATTAAAGTCAAACACCCTGTATAACTTAGTGCCAGAAGGGCTCAAAGCGAGAGCGGTATTCTCTGCGAGTAACTGCCCACGAGGCACTACCATTGTCTTTCTCTTACTGAAACAGCGTTGGGTGTAATATCACCATTTGAGGCACCTTTGTGTCCCGAGTAAAAGCTATTAACAACAATTTTGTATTCTCTGAACAGATGTGATAAAAATTGCTTGGCCTAGAAGCTGTCAAGCGCAATAAAGGTGCACTTGACTTTTTTTTTTTTTAACGAGGAGCACTTTCTATTGCAATTTAACGAAGATATTTCACCGCCAATTTTAGAGGGAAATTGAGACGTCACGTCATATGACGCTGCGACGCGATATCAGTACGCGATGTCACCTCGCGTCCTGACCGTGACGTCACGCAACACCATGACGTCAAGTGACGATGTGACATCACATGATACCATCATGTCACGTGAGGCTGACATCACAGAACGCCATTACGTCACGTGACGCTATGAAGTCACGTGAGAATGTGACATCAAGTGGCCAGACCAGCACGAGCAGGACAGACCCGTGGAGGGTTCCCGCGTAAAGTTGTAGCTTGAAAACTCCTGAGACACTACACGAACATAACTCTCATGTACTTTACTCGTTCTTGTATAAAAGCGAATATAACGGAGAGCCCTACTATAATCGGGGACAACTATTCTCTCCTTATGAACGCCCTCTCCCCTTATGATCGCCGATTAAAGCTACGCGCGCTCTCTCTTTTTCTCCTCAGAAATGACGAGAAACGTTGTCCCCGAATAGAGCATGGTTGCGTTATGAAGGGAGCATAACCAGCTTCTAAGATGATACTTTCACATTCCCATACTTACATACACATTTCTTCCCGTCGGGAGCCAATGAAGAGCCCGCTGTCGTGCACTTACATCTGAATGAACCAATCAGATTGACGCAGCCCTCCTGGCATCCACCGTTACTGGTGTCACATTCGTCGATATCTAAGCAGTGAACACAGAAAATATATAGGATGCGGATTGGCCGTACAGCGAGTGAAAAAGAAGTCTTCCCGATTGATTTGATGGACTTCTCATTTTCAGACCGGATTTCAGAAAAAAGGTGTGCACTTGAGAATTGCTGATTCTCTCCCCTATGCAAGACTTGCCACCATAGCCCGGCTTGAACCCTACCGAACATTGGCAGCGGTACCCTCTTTCGGTATTGATACATAATCTTTGGCAGGTGCATGTGGTTTCCTTCTTTGCAC